>NC_058087.1:141898694-142198694 GCF_014858855.1 Bufo gargarizans | reverse complement strand
TTGCCGGTAGGTTCAGGCCTAAAAATGGCCAAACTCAAAATAATAATTGTTAAAGCCATGACAAAAAAAGCAAACTCAAGGATGTGTATTTTGGGAAGTTTGGAGATGAGAGGCCAGGAAAGGGAATTAGTTTAGATTTGGTTCTCCATTCACAGTAGTGAACATACCCACTGTTCGGTATGTCAGAAGTCAAGTAATGAGGCACTAAATGCATTCATATGGGAGGAGGTACTGAATGCATGCTTGTCTAAGAGAGTCCTGGTATCCAATGCAAGAGACATTAGACGGAAGACTGCTACAGTCAGAGTTTTTCTGTCCAGCTATGGACACTGCATAGGTGCACAAAGGTAACAACAATGTCATGAATTGTGTCTTGTGAACCTACCCTTAAGCAGGCCATACCCATTAGACAACATCCAAGGTGTATGATGTGTCCCAATGTTCCTCAATCGTCAGATGTCAAGGAAAAGAAGGATCAGGCTTTTGGATTTCAACAAGCCCTATTCTTTTGTTCTCAGGGGTAAGAGGTTCTAGAGGAATCTGGCAGTAACCTTCTCTACTATCTCCATTCAGAACACATGCATGACCAAGACAATCGTGCACGTGTATGGGGGTGGTCAGGAATAATAGCTGCCTAAAGAGTGTTTAACATGGCCAGCTTTCTAGTTCTTGATTTCTTTATGGCCTTCACTTCTTGGGCGATTCACATCCTTCTTCAAACGATGCCAGTATATGCTAAACTGATCAGTAGATGGTTAAGTCAAATTATTCTTAATTTTGCAACTTGCAAATCTTGGCAACGCATTTCAGAAAGATTTCAGCTAGACTCACATAACTAGCTCCGAAACCGTTTGCTCAGCAAGATCTTTAATTGAAATTAGGATATGATGGTTCAAGAACCTGGAGTTGGTGTACATCAATTTTCCTGCTACAAAATTAATTTGATGGGTGATGCCATTAGTTTAAACTCAAGGATGCCCTTAGAAGTATCATCTCGAGATGCAGATCTCCATTAGTATATTGCTGTGGAAACACAATCTCTATGCAGAATGGTTATGGTTGTACACCAAAAGCAGCTCGCTAACAATTTATACGCACACAGTTGCCAAGGGCAGCTCAATAATATCAACCATTCTACCGTGCTATAACCACTTTAACACTGATGTCCGGAACAGCAATTATGAGGCACTCCAAGACCCTTCATGTGCACATCAACAACGTTCTTGTATGGCAGCATATCTAAAGAGAAGCTGACCGGCCGTCAATACCACATCTTTGTCCTTAACAAATTCCTATTTATTCTAGTCAAACGCCCCATCGATCCCTGCATCACTGTGCTGGTTGGAATCCTTAAGCATGGCAGTGAGGCCAGAAATATTAAAATTTGGCTGCGAAATTATTGATATATTTCCATCATTTATTTTGCTAGAGCTGCCAAGGCGAAATATTCCAGGAGTAAATGTTTACCACGGCACATGCTAATAAAGTACAAGGCTGGTTAGTATTCTGTGCGGCAGGCGGGGTTCCGCCGTTATTGGCCGCAGTGATTTGCTTGCAGTGTCTTTGAGGAGTCCATCAATGTCAGTCTTGTTTGTATCCTGACTGCTCTGCATTGTTAAGATGCAGCAAACATAAAAAGAAATCCATCCAGATGTTCTGTATCTTTGCAGCATTATTCTATAAACTAATGAAACATTTTATGGGGGTCTTGTTAGGCTGGATGTATATAATATCTGCAGACTTTTACTTTCTTCTCATTATTTTGAGTTACTCGGGTGGTGTACGGCACATCTGTTCAGAATCTGCTTCACAAATCAGCTCACGAAGCAGATGGAAAGCAGGAATTTATTGGACAGGAATATATGACTAGAAAATGGGAAGATAAACCATGAACATACTAATACATCCAAACAAACGATGTAGGAACGTGATAGAGGCCTAAACCAGACACATCACCCAGTCACCTACAGCACGGATGGTACTAATCTAACTAGGCCTCGCTGCTTCCACTGTACAATTGGTACCGTAGTCACAACCTTTGGTTGGGTGGGTGAATGGATGGATAGATTAGATAGATAGAGTTAAAAATAGATAGATATTAGATAGATAGATAGAGATACATAGAAAGATAGATAAATATTAGATGATAGATAGATATAGATAGATAAGTAGTACATGGATAATAGATAGATTAAATAGATAGATAGATAGATAGATAGATAGATAATAGATGATAGATAAATAGTAGAAATATGATAGATATAAATATTAAATAGTGATATTACATATAAATAGATAGATGATAGAGATAGATAGAAAGATAGATAGAGTTGAAAATAGATAGATATTATATGATAGCTAGATATATTAGTAGTAGATGGATGATTGATAGATTAAGTAGATAGATATTAGATAGGTATATTACATAGATAAATATATTACATAGATAGATATAGATAGATATTAGAATATAAAATAAAGATAGATAGATATCAGATGACAGATAGATAAATAGTAGATATATGACAGATATAAATATTAAATAGTGATATTACACTATATATATATATATATATATATAGAAAGATATATAGATAGATATTAGTTTGATAGATACATAATAGATAGATACACAGAGTTAAAAATAGATAAATATTAGATGATAGATAAGTAGTAGATGGATGATTGATAGATAGATAAGGGTAGATAGATATTAGATGATAGAAAGATAGATAGATATAGATATTTAGATATAAATATTGAATAGTGATATTACATATATATATATATATATATATATAGATATTAAATTAATAGATAGATAGGAGATAGATAAATATTAAATGGATGAACGGACGGACAGCTGGACACACTGATGGAAACTATTACATATTTTGACATTATAACCTTGTGGTTCCCTGGAATACACATTCGGTAACTCTGCCGTCCCCTCCATCTGAAGGAAGATTAACATCTGCCAGTAGCAAGGCCTGAACCTTTTTGTGTTTTTCTCATTTTCTTCCACTTTCCAGGTACTATCCCATGGGCCATCCAGTGTCAGTCCATCTTTATTTTCTCGCTGACCGCTTCCAGGGTTTCCTTATTAAACATCATGCCACTAATCTCGCAGTCAGTAAACTGGAGACATTGGAGACCTGGGTGATGCCAAAGAAAGTTTTTAAGATTGCCAATCCTACGAGTGATTTCGGGAGACTGCAGTTTTCTGAGGTGAGTTAGCAGCAAACATCAAAGCACAATATTTTCTAACGGTAAAAGCTTGTTTTTTTATGTTTAAAGTGAACCTGCCCTTGGATGTCTACTGCCCTGAGAGCAGATATGCTAGCGGGAGAGAAGCGGAGTTCTGTGATATAGATGTTTATATGATTTTGGGCAGGATTTGTGAGTGAAAAGCAGAGTTAGGCTACTTTCACACTAGCGTTCTTTGCGGATCCGTCATGGATCTGCAAAAACGCTTCTGTTACCATAATACAACCGCATGCATCCGTCATGAACGGATTCCATCTTGCTCCGCACCACATCGCGGACAGAAAGCGATGCTTGCAGCTTTATTCTGTCCGCGATGGGGACGCAACCAAATGTAACAGAATGCATTCTGGTGCACTCCATTTCGTTCAGTTCAGTTTTGTCCCCATTGACAATGAATGGGGCAAAACTGAAGCATTTTCTTCCGCTACCGAGATCCTATGACGAAAAAGGGAAAACACTAGTGTGAAAGTAGCCTGGATCCTAACAGGACTCCTGAAGGAGTCAGTGAGAGTCCTGATTACCCCGCCCACACACAGTAATGACAGCCTTCTGTGTACACACACTGATACACGGAGGGCTGTCAATCATCCTGTTGGGTGGTATATTCAGGACTCTCCAGCAGATATTTATTCTTCAATATGACATAACCAAGAAAAATATAAAAAATACACAAACAGAAACACCTACAGTCTTCAGAAACACCTAGAGTGGACACATTCGGTGGTGGGTCTACCATGTGATAGTGGCCCCATACCTCAGTGCATGGGGCTCTTCCACTTTTCTTGAAGCATGATTCTTCTAATGAACCAGTTTGTGAGTAAACTCTAATATTCCCAAATTGACTAGGTGATGTTTACAAGCTTCTAGAAGAAACAGTTTTGCCTGGGAGACAATGATCCCTCTCCTCCTTGCTTTCCCCACATTTAGTTGGTTCTTCAGAAGTGGAGAGGTGTAGCTAAAGAGAAAGGATAGCCATCCTTGGTCTACAGTGCAGACAGTGCTATGCAAATGGTCTGTGTTGGCTAAGGCTTCCACCCAGAGGTGTCCCTCATACTGTAGCTTTGGGAAGTGAAGAAATTGAAGGAGAAAGTGTATTGTGTTCCCATGACACAAAAACCTCAAATCGTTCAGGACTATACATCTTCAAAACCATTACCAGTCCTAGAAGGTTCAGTGGAGGGACTGTTCTTGAAAAGATGGACAGTTAGATATGGCACTGATTTAATGCACTATGGGGCAGTAGATGAGCACTTTAAGGGCATCTGTCAGCAGATGTCTAATTAAACTGTCTGACCTGTTGCATAGGCACTTGACAGCTAAAGGCATCTGTGTTGGTCCAATGTTCATATGGGGTTGTTGCCGTTGCACCTAGAGAGGCTCAACTCTCTCTGGAACTGACACGCCCTCTGCACTTTGATTGACAGGGTCAGGCAGTGTAAACGTCATCACGACTGCCAGGCCCTCTTTATTAAAGTGCAGAGGGTGCGTTATTTAAAGAAAGAGCAGAGCCTCTTGGTGTAACGGCAACATCCCCATTGCTCCTAGAGGCTCATTTGCATATATCAAAACTTCATGTTTCTCAGCAATGCGGGCACATATGAACATGGGACCAACACAGATGCCTTCAGCTGCCAAGCGCACACGTAACAGGTCAGCCGGTGTCATAGGTACTAATCTGCTGACAGATGTCCTTTGAGATGGACATATAAAAATTAGGGAACTTTTTGTAATTGCAGGATAAATACAGTTAGGCCCCTTTCACACGGGCGAGTTTTCCGCACGGGTGCAATGCGTGAGTTGAATGCATTGCACCCGCACTGAATCCGGACCCATTCATTTCTATGGGGCTGTGCACGAGCCGTGAATTTCACGCATCACTTGTGCATTGCGTGAACATCGCAGCATGCTCCTCTTTGTGCGTTTTCCACGCAACGCAGACCCCATAGAAGTGAATAGGGCTGCGTGAAAATTGCAAGCATCCGCAAGCAAGTGCGGATGCGGTGCGATTTTCACGCACGGTTGCTAGGAGAAAATCAGGATGGAGACCCGATCATTATAATTTTCCCTTATAACATGGTTATAAGTGAAAATAATAGCATTCTGAACACAGAATGCATAGTGAAATAGGGCTGGAGGGGTTAAAAAATAAAAAAATTTAACTCACTTTAATCCACTTGTTCGCGCAGCCGACATCTCTTCTGTCTTGTTCTTGTTATTTTTTTAACCCCTCCAGCGCTATTGTACTATGCATTCTGTATTCAGAATGCTATTATTTTCCCTTATAACCATGTTCTAAGGGAAAACCTTCACAACCTTGAACCCAAACCTGAACTTCTTTGAAGAAGTTCGGGTCTGGGTACCACATTCAGTTTTTTATCATGCGCGTGCAAAACTCATTGCGCGATAAAAACTGAACAACGGAACGCAATTGCAGTCAAAACTGACTGCAATTGCGTACCTACTCGCGCGGGTTTGCCACAACGCATCCGGACACGCTCATGTGAAAGAGGCCTTATGTGGTTGAAGAACCTATTTCCCTGTACTATACCAGCAAATGATGTACAGTGCTATGATATAAGTATTTAGTATTCAGCTCCAACCGGAAATTAATTGGGCACATTCTTTTTACTATCCAACATAACAAATGGCGATCGTGATTGAGCAATTAAGAAAGACCAATGTAGAGCTCAGACTTTTGGTGTGTGTGGCAAATCCCAGACATTAATGTTCCATTAAGGAGATTGATGCTTTGTTGCTGCTGTTTATCAAAGTGTCTGCCGGTTGACTTTTAATTCCCTGAAGTGATAAGTTATCACCGCTATAATTTTTCCCACTTTTTACTTCCATTGGTTTGTTACTGTTCAGTTTGCTTTATCTGATATATAACGCCTCTCTGCATAAAGCTATATGTTTCTTGAGTTTCTTGAATTGTCCAGTGTCAAAGACTTAAAGAGGAGCTGTCACCTCTCCTGAAATGTCTTAGTAACTATTTGCATTCCCCATGTAATAATGATTCTGGAGCATCTATTCTTATGATTCTATATTTTGCCATTCCTTTATTGTTCCTGCTCGAATTTTTAAATAAATTGCTAGCAAATTGCAATGAAGATCTTTTGGGTGTTACCATTTGGGGGGGGGGGGGGTGTCACTGCACAGTCTAACACTATTCAGTCAGTACTGTGGTCACACCTCCAACAGGGTCACACCTCCAACTGGTAACACCCATCTGGACCTTCATTGCAAACTGTTCTAGCAGGAACAATAAAGTACAGTAAAGAATAATATAAAGAATACATCTACATGATTCTAAGAAATGTATAGATATTTTTTATCATCACAAACCCTTTAATGATAGTTTGTATTTCAATAGTGGAAACACCATTGGCTTTGACTTATATTTAATGGTGAGCCCCTGGAAAATAATATGTATTATATTTATAGCCTTGACACTATTTTGCACATACTTAAAAGGATTGTTCAGGTTTGTTTGTTTTTTTTCCTGCCCCCCAGCCATCAATACCTATGGAGACATCCATATTCACCTAGTTCCCACTGCTTGGTTCCGGCTCTTGAGCTGTCGTCAGCTTCCTGCACTAATAGGTTACATGGACTGCTGAGGCCAGTCATTGGCTGCAGAGGCACACGTGACCCTGTCCATGCAGGAAGTTTACAGTCATGGACTTTAAGTTCAGTGAAGACAGCCCGGTAGCCGGAACCAAGAAGCGAGGACCAGGTGAGCATGGATTTCTCCACAAGTTATGATGGCTGGAGGCCAGATTTAAAAAAAAAAAAAAAAAAAAACAGGCAACTCCTTTAAGAATAACAAGGTCCCTGGTCACCCTTTGAGACTTACTGTCTTCGCTTCTCCCACTCTAGAGGCCTTATCTAAACTATTTATGCCGATCTCAACAATAACCATTATAGAACACAACTATCCAATGTTTCCAAATGGGAGTCAGACTTGGGCTCTACATTTTCTGATATGCAATGGAAGCAAATCTACACATAAAAGTACCCAGAATACATTAATGCTTGAAACATCATATAAAGTGCTACTCCGCTGGTACTTGGTCTCCTCCCATATAGCCCACCTCCCTACCTGTTTTAGAGGTTGCCCCTCTTTAGGTTATGTATTAAACATCTGGTGGGCTTGTGAAAAGGCCTTGGATTTCAGTTTTTAACCTCATTCACTCGTTGACTGGCTACAATATTAAGAAAGACCCTTGGGAAGCATTGCTTAATAAACAGATCCCAAGAATTCCCCCACACCACGGTGATTGATACGTTTTTTTCTTCCTGGCCACTAAGCAGACTAGAGCGGCACCTCCAATTTTCTTAGTTGATGGCCACATTTAAGTATATGGAACTCATGCCCATATCTTATTTGCTATGTTTGCCATCTTGAGAGAGTGCCTCCCGGTGCCCCTCCCCTCTCCCCGCAGTTTGTCATTGGTCTGTCTCCCCTTTTTGTTCTGTCTGTCTGTCTGTTACCAGGGTTTTCCCGTTGGCTGTGATGGCCCCATCTACAAGACGGTGTAGTGAATAATACCACCATATATTGTTGACGCTTCTGTCCAAAATCTTCTCCTTTATGCATCTGGTGTGTTAGGCTTTTCTTATGTTTTTCCTTTTGCATCGACCCTCTTTATTCTCTACAACATTGGCTTTTATTTGTTATTAGTGTTACAAAATGTTGAAAAACATTCAATAAAAAATTTTGTAAAAAATAATAAGGACCCCGGAGTTTATTATGTACATTTTCATCTTGTCTGAAACCTGAGACCACCACCATTTTCCTTTACATCTTGAAGGATTGATTGTGTAGTCAATATCTGAGTATTCTTTGATCAGTCTAAGATATTTCTATACCATAAAGGGGTAGTCTGAGGAGAAAAAAAAACCTGCCCAAGCACTCTATCATGTCTTATGGACATCATAGAAATGGTATCCCCACAAGGAGAGCTATAGAAAGGAGAGCTGACAATAGTAACAGTCCAGCTCACCTGCATCAGTAGTTTGGAAGGTGCACGGATGGGAAGAGACCCAGACTCATATACTTGAAAGGAAAAAATCCAGCACCTCGATTTTTCGTGCTTAGCGATGTTTTATTCCACAAAACCAAATATACAGCGGTGAAGAATCCTCAAAGTGCAAGCGCCAATACGGTCTACGCGTTTTGAACCAGATGGTTCTTAATCATGACCTTCATAATAAATTTCTAAGGAAGTGTATATAGGAGTGAACATAGAAAATCCCTCCCCCCTTAGACTAGCTGGGCGGTGCAAACCATCCCAGGTGTTACAATCAAAAGTGCTAGCAGAAATTTAAATATACCAGACAAGTTTAAAATCTAACATGAGCCCCTATGAACAGACATTTTATGACATTAAACCCAGCAAAAATTGAGGAGTAACAGAGCATTGATAATAAATACATAAATAAGTGAATAAACAGGATTATAAGTGAGAAGCAGAAAAAACGCTCCATGTGAACACTCCTCAATACTTGCTGGCTGCAATCTAAGGCTACTTTCACACTAGCGTTCGGGTTTCCGTTCGTGAGCTCCGTTTGAAGGAGCTCACGAGCGGACCCGAACGCAGCCGTCCAGCCCTGATGCAGTCTGAATGGAGGCGGATCCGCTCAGACTGCATCAGTCTGGTGGCGTTCAGCCTCCGCTCCGCTCGCCTCCGCACGGACAGGCGGACAGCTGAACGCTGCTTGCAGCGTTCGGGTGTCCGCCTGGCCGTTCGGAGGCGTGCGGATCCGTGCGGATCCGTCCAGACTTTCAATGTAAGTCAATGGGGACGGATCCGTTTGAAGATGCCACAATGTGGCTCAATCTTCAAGCGGATCCGTCCCCCATTGACTTTACATTGAAAGTCTGGACGGATCCGTACTAGGCTATTTTCACACTTAGCTTTTTTTTGCTAAAATAATGCAGACGGATCCGTACTGAACGGAGCCTCCGTCTGCATTATTATGATCGGATCCGTTCAGAACGGATCCGATCGAACGCTAGCCGAACGCTAGTGTGAAAGTAGCCTAAGGCTAGGTCTACACGATGACAGTTGTCGCGCAACATTTTGTTGCACCAATGTCGCGCGACAATTTTTATAATGGCAGTCTATGGTGTCGCACTGCAACATGCGACATGCTGCGACTGCGACGCGACAGTCGCAGAAAATCCATTCAATATGGATTTTTCTGCGACTGTCGCGTCGCAGTCGCAACATGTCGCATGTTGCAGTGCGACACCATAGACTGCCATTATAAAAATTGTCGCGCGACATTGGTGCAACAAAATGTCGCTGTTGCGTCCTATCTGTCGCGCAACTTTTTGTCGCGCGACAAATGTCGTCGTGTAGACCTAGCCTAACTCTGACCATTCAGGCTATACAATAAATTTTTTACAACATGATGTGATCGTTAATAGCTACTAATAAATATACATGTGTTCTTTTCTCAAATTTGATCCTGCAGGGCTTCTGGACTTCTATTTTTAGAATCCAGAAGGCTTCTCTTTGGTTTACAAGTTTTTTTGAGGTCTCCATCTCTTGCAGGCAAGCTCATGTCAGATTTTAAACTTGTTTGGTACATTTAAATTTCTGCTAGCACTTTTGATTGCAACACCTGGGAGGGCTTGCCTGCAAGAGGTGGAGACCTCAAAAAAACTTGTAAACCAAAGAGAAGCCTTCTGGATTCTAAAAATTGAAGTCCAGAAGCCCTGCAGGATCAAATTTGAGAAAAGAACACATGTATATTTATTAGTAGCTATTAACGATCACATCATGTTGCAACTTCAAGAAAATAAAAAAATTATTGTATAGCCTGAATGGTCAGTTAGATTGCAGCCAGCAAGTATTGAGGAGTGTTCACATGGAGCGTTTTTTCTGCTGCTCACTTATAACTTATAATCCTGTTTATTCACTTATTTATGTATTTATTATCAATGCTCTGTTACTCCTCAATTTTTGCTGGGTTTAATGTCATGAAATGTCTGTTCATAGGGGCTCATGTTAGATTTTAAACTTGTCTGGTATATTTAAATTTCTGCTAGCACTTTTGATTGTAACACCTGGGATGGTTTGCACCGCCCAGCTAGTCTAAGGGGGGAGGGATTTTCTATGTTCACTCCTATATATACACTTCCTTAGAAATTTATTATGAAGGTCATGATTAAGAACCATCTGGTTCAAAACGCGTAGACCGTATTGGGGCTTGCACTTTGAGGATTCTTCACCGCTGTATATTTGGTTTTGTGGAATAAAACATTGCTAAGCACGAAAAATCGAGGTGCTGGATTTTTTCCTTTCAAGAAAGGATAGCTGCTCTGGCTCCCATTTTAACAAAACTAGCCTAACAAGACATTACACGGACAGGCATTCATTCGAATGCCCAGCATATACTGGTAGATTTCCCTACACAGTAGGAGTATTTACTACTGAAAATACTATGAAACCTATGTAGGCAGAGCAGTAAAAGCAGTAAAAACGTTTAACAACCGGAATGTCCCTTTAAAGGGGTTGTCCAGGCTTAGGCCATCAATATCAGATCGGCGGGGGTCTGACACCCAGCACCCCTGGCAATCAGCTGTATGAGGAGGCAGCGCACGAAGTGCACACGTGCCATCTCCCTTCTCTTCACCACTGCTGGTTATGGTAAAGACCATAAAGACGTGTGCGCCGTCTCCTCATACAGCTGATTGGCGGGGGTGCCGAGTGTCGAACCCCCACTGATCTGATATTGATGACCTAGCCTGAGGATTGGTCATTAATATTATAAAGGCCGGACAACCCCGTTAATGACTGCTATTAGTGGTTGTCAACCAGCATCAATGTAAAGAGACCTCGACAACATAAATTGTTTTATTAAAGAATATACACAAGAGGAAATTTTCCAGACTAATATTTCAATGTACTGTCCATGACTCTGGGATCATTGCTCTGAAATCTATTGTGTATGTTTTTCCTGAGCCTGTGGAACATTTAATTACATTGCTGTTATCTAACAGTAGCATCAGTGGCATAGTCTCAAATGTGTGCTGTATCGGGAGAGGTGGAAGCAGGGCTCTAATTGGTTGTTCTGTTGTCTGCTTGGTTGTTTAATGAAAGATGGCTTCATGGAATTACACAATTTAAAGTCATCATTAGAGGTTTTAAGGCTGTTGTTATTGCAGTCTGTAGAAATCCAGTTCACTATTGACTTTAGTTTTGCCTTTTCAGACAAAAAGTTTTCACAAGGTTGTCCTGGGGTTTGACACTTTTAAAGGGTATTTCCGAGAGCTTTTTACTGATGACCTATCCACTGGATAGGTCATCAGTATCTGATCGGTGGGAGTCCAACACCTGGGACCCCCCCCCCCCCCCCCCGATCAGCAGTTTGAGAAGGCACCGGCACTCCTGTGAGTTTCACAACCTTCTCTCAGCTCACTAAGCACAGTGTCCTACATTGGATAGCGGTTGTGCTTGGTATCACAGCTCAGCCCCATTGCCGCATTTGTGTACTATATACTATACTGGCCAGGAAAAAAACACCATAGCGCATGCGCGGCCTCGGCGTGCGTTTTCGGGACTGCGCGCGGCCAGCCGGGAGAAGAGAAGAAGTCGTCTGCGCAAGCGCTGCCACCGCGATTCCTGAGAAGAGCGGTGGCCGTAACCAGGGGAGACGGAAGACAACAGTCAGGTAAGTATATGTTTATTTTCTTCTAAGGAGTGGGAATTAGTTAATTAAATATATTTAGAAAAATGATCACTGTTAAATCATTAACAGATTTAACAGTGATCATTAAGATGGGACTACCCCTTTAAGGAATATTTTAGTCTTACATTTTTAATTAAAAGGGTTGTAAAGTTTAAAATATCTATTTTCCTATACAGTACCCTATCTGTCTCCTATGTTCAGGATGCTCAACTTTTAGCCAGAGTTTAGAGTGTCTCTCACGGGGGAGGACTTGTCCTGTACTCTTTTACAGAGACAACTACCGTATTTATCGGCGTATAACACGCACAGGCGTATAACACGCACCTTCATTTTAAGAGGGAAATTTCAGGAAAAAAAGGGTAGCTCAGAACTTTTTTTTATTAATATTAATACCACTTATAAGGTAAATAATGTAAAAGGATGACACTTATGGGGCTCTGTGGATGACACTTATGTCATCCACAGATCCCCATAAGTGTCATCTACAGATCCCCCATGAGATGGATAAGTGTGGAGAGATGAGGCGGGAACACTCATGGCGGGGCCCGGTGCAGTGACTCTACTCTAATACACCGGGCCCCGCAACTGTTAAACATTCAATCTGACTCTATATCTAATTGTACGGTACTTACTGTAGTACCGGAGGTATAACATTAAGACGGCGCAGACCGGCATCTCCCTCGGTCATGCGCCGCCTGTCTCAGCTCCCTCCTGATGCGCTGCCTGCCCCAGCTCCCTCCTCATGCGCCGCCTGCCCCAGCTCCCTCCTCATGCGCCGCCTGCCCCAGCTCCCTCCTCATGCGCCGCCTGCCCCAGCTCCCTCCTCATGCGCCGCCTGCCTGCTTATCTCACTATATGAATGAACAGGCAAGCGGCGCATGACAGAGTAAGCTGGGGCAGGCGCCGCATGACAGAGGGAGCTGGGACAGGCGGCGCATGAGGAGGGAGCTGCGGCAGGCGCTGCGCCGTCTTAATGTTATACATTCGGTATGTAAAAACATGGCTTCTTAACTTTATATCGGCGTATAACACGCATACATCATTTGCCCCCTATTTTCAGGGGGAAAAAGTGCGTGTTATACGCCGATAAATACGGTATATAGTGCTTAATTTCCTCCATGGTGGCGCTGCAGAAAACTTGAACACTGACTACCAGGTTTACCCATAGATTACAGGTGATCACTGGGGGGAACTTCCTTTGCTCATTTTCAATGTAACACATCTACGAGAATTCATAAAAAAAAAAAAAATACGATTTGTGTCCTAATTATTTCCGCACGAATCAAATATGCTCCACCTGTCCTGACAATTGGTACCCTGAGGACTCCTAAGACTTAGATTTTTTTTAAAATATATTGTGGCAATGTGAACATTGAGGTGTTGTTTGCACCAGGAGCGTGTCACCAAGGGGCCCAGCCTTGGTGGAGTAAAAGCCCTAGTGCAGGTGTCCACTAAAGTAGTTGGGGGACACCATATATATAGGGTAGCTGGTTCAACTATTTTAGGGCGGGCTTTTACTGGGAACAGGCAATGTGTTGGGTGGGTGCCTGTTCCCTATGCTCCAGTCCGGGACTTAGGGCATGCTCACGTCCAGGGATTCCATTTAATCTGGTTTCTGGAATTGGGTGTGTCTCACTCTGGAGTGTTTTGTGAAGCGGTATCAGCCGGATGGGCTGAGGGGCCACGAGGCTAGGCGATAGCCTGAACTTTGGGAGACGCGGTGACGCCTGTGAAACAAGGATCACGAGGCCAGAGTCGGGAGGACTACTGGGCCACATCCCCCAAAAGGTATTGAAGTGTCACAGCCTGGAGGTTGCTGGACTGTATGGCTGAGGAAAGCCGCATTTGTGTTCCATGTGTGAACAGGGCTCTCTAGGTGAGTCAGGGATATGCTTATGTGTTTAGTTAGAGCCTAGCCGGGCAAGGGTTTGCTATTTTGTGTGGATGTCACACGTGATAAGTTGAAGCTGCGACTTCGTAACCTGTGCTTTGCTGAAGTGTCTGAAATAAAGCAAGAGTTTGCACATTATAACCGTGTCTGCGAAGATATCTGTGAGTGTGACCCTTGAAAAAAGATGATCCCTTACAATATCTTTTTGGTCTTGATTTTTTTTTAAATGCTAATTTTTACTGTTTCTCTTCTCCCCCCCACCCCTTTTAAGCTACGCAATGACAGCAATAGCAAATAGTATCAGAGTGACACTGACATATATAGCCATGGGTAAACGCATGGTTGAAGGTGTTAACCAACAGCATGCCACATGTTAATATTAGAAACCTACCAAAAATTGGTAGTTCAATGGTGTTTAAACACACACAATGTCATCTGAAAAAAAATCTGTTGCTTATTTGTACCAAGCGTCCAAAAATGATGCCTTAACAAGGGCAGATCCCTACCTCTGTTTTTACACACACATTGATGTCATTAAAAACAGTGGCTTGTTTGGAAATTGAACAAGCCTGGAAAAATACTCCCTTTTATTTGGGCCAGTTGGGGTAGTAGTATTATTGGTGGCTGTGTAGGGGTAATGGAAGTGGCAGTAGGGGGATTAGCAGCAGGGAAGTCAACCATGGCTAGCCAAAAACTGCTGTCTGTTCCTAGACCATGTGGCGTCACGTTCATTGGTCACATGGCCTAGGCGCAGCTCAGTGCTATTCAAATGAAAGGTTCTGGGCTGCAGTACCAAGTACAGCCAGAATACAATGTACGGCGCTGTTCTTGGTAAGCTGTGAGGATGCTGATTGACAAGGTGCTGGAAGTCAGACCCTTCACCTCTTTGATATTGATGACCTATCCTGAGGATAAGCCATCACTATCAAAATTTTGAGAAACATCTTCAACCTACCATGGCAAACTCTGCCCCTTTTTGTGATCTAATTCTAAACCTTTATACTATGCAGATTTTTCATTCTCAACATTATCACCCTGTCAGATATCCAACTATATTGGGACTTAGCCAATTTTGGGACTTAGCCAATTGAATCATAGGTCAGTTTGATCAGGTGTATCTCAGCCAATGTCACCACATCTATCATGGGATAAAATAATTTATGCATACATTGTTGTGGTTGGTGATATATCTCCCTCTTCACATTGACCTCTATTGACAATGCTTAGTAGGTCATTGGTTAATCAATGCTAGTGAAGGTTACATCTCATCACAGTATTCCATCTAATGACATGTTACATCTTACAATATACTCTCCACTCCGAACAGTTTACCATGGGGACCACAACTGTACTGTGATCTCTCTGTCTATTCTCATGTTTTCAGCCCAGGAGTATCAAATTAGCTGACAGCCTTTGTCATAAAATAACTTAGATGTGGTTATTTCCTTTGGGTTTTCTATACACAAGCGATCAATAACGACAAACAAGAGAAGTCGTTTTTTGTGAGGGTCAGGGGCTGATATTAGCACCTTTTTTACATTTATTTTTTACATTTTTGTGCATAAAAATAAGGGAATTGTCCGATCATTAAAGTGACAATACCATCTAAAATTTCTTAGCACATATTAACAGTCTATATGTAAATACCATACCCATCAGCCACAGATCAGACCCCATCCGGCTCAGATCAGACCCCCATTTAGACCCTATCAGCCTCAGACCAGAACCTCCCCGTGCCTCCCACATGCTAATGACTGCTTCCATAATGGTTGTGGTCATTAGCATTCGACAGAGTCACTGCCTCTCTTCCCCTATTTTGTAACATATTTTTTGCTTTATGAGATGCACCTGATGATAAGATGCACCTAGGTTTTAGAGGAGGAAAAAAAAAAAAAAATTATTTTTCATCAGTCCTCAGAACAGATCCCCAATCTTCATCAGACCTCCAAATTAGACTCTTAATCTTCATGAGACTTTAGATCAGATCCCTATCAGACCTCAGAGCAGACCCCCATATCAGACCTCAGATCAGACCCCACATTAGACCTCAGATCAGACACCCATGTCAGACCTCAGATTAGATCCCCATATCAAATCTGTCAGGCTCCCTAATACGGTCTCTCCTGCAGTCACCAATCCCTGGTTTTCTCCGGGCCCACGCTGCACTGTGACCTGACTGCTTACAGCGTCAGGTCATAGTGACCGCACTAAATCCTGACACTATATGCAGTGAGGACACTGCAGCGTGGCTCCTAGAGGAAGACCAGGGAGCGGTGAGTACAGCTAGTGCTAGCAGCTCTGCAGTCACCGCTGCACTCACCTTTGCAATATTAGAGAGCCCTGAAGCGCTTACTAGTATTCGCTTTATAAAATGCGCTGCCATTTACCCCCACTTTTTGGAGAAGTGCCTCTTATGAAGCGAGCAATACGGAAATGTACTTTTTTTAACAAAAAATGTGGATGGTTTTCTGGATATCATTTTTTAACGCCATTCCATGTATGCAACTTCCTGTTCTGGTTCTTCTTTGATTGGACAGCAAACAGCTTCACCCTTTCTGAGTCAAAACTACCAGAGAGAGCTTCACTGTAGTGACACAATTAGACACATCACAGATTATGCTAATAAATGCTATGCTCTTCTAAGGGCATCTTTATTTAGGCCTATCCGGAGAACATTAGAGCTGTCATACTGTCATCCCAATTCTACATCTACTATTATCATGAGGATTACTCTTTAGATAATATGTTTCCCTCACAGCAGTAATAAACTGAAAACGGATCGGATCATCTATCTTTATAGAAGGTATTATCATTTGACTTGCTACAGAAAGACAAGATTCTGTATTTCATTTTCCAATGGTATAGTACTGCTAAGATGAAAAGGAAAAAAGGCAAAATTGATTGAAAAATAATAATATTGAGTTTAAAAAAAGAACCCTGTCAATCACAGACTTTGATTTTAAAATCCTCTTCAGGAGACATGACCTTCCCTGACCTCTTATTATACTATAGAACAGTACACTTTAGCAGACGGGTGACTCTAAATAGGTTGAAAAGTCTTCAACACAACTAGAAGCTGAGAGGCCTTTTGCCAACTAACCAAGCAACCAAGCAACACCCTTAAAACTACTTCCTTACCTTGTAATCGGGAATGTCACCCATCTGAGACAAACTGTCCAACCATATTTAAAAAAATACTTTTACAGACTAGAAAGTACCTAAGCTTTACTCTCTTCTAGATGATCGCAACTCTAGTCATCTCTCTTTGTTTGGCCTCATGCACACGACCATGTCCGTATTGTGGTCCACAAACCACTGATCTGCAAAATGTGTAAACCGCATTTTTCTCACTCCCATTCCTTGAAATTACTATTTCTTATCCCTCTTCATTGGAAATCTCAACAACCTCCCAGTATTCAGGAATGGTTATCAAAGGTTGATATGATATGTAGAATGGAAGAGCTCCTAAGCTGGAAATGATCCAATCACAGCAGATTCCAAAAGCTCTGGCACCCTTGGCTTCTCTTCCGCTCCCAAAACTCTCACTAACAACCTGATCCACCCTTCCCATTTTAATGCCTCCTAGTCATGCCTTGAGTACTAATGAGCTATGGACCCCCTTTTTGCTTTGCATTCTCTTTGTGCTTACCGTAGTTACGAACGGAAGTCCTTCTTTATAAAGACCGTCAATTGACCATACTCTAGGCAAGCATTGTATAGTTTGAATATTTGTACATTTTGGGAACTTTGCACATAGTTTTTTTTTGTACATGCCTTTGTTGAATTTTTTGTCCCTCTCCTAAGATTTATGGTTACATTACCATATGTCGTGTCTATATTTTTGGATGTACTATGTGTTTCCCATCTCTACAATTACATATGATATTTGTTTATGTATGCCACATTTCAAATCACCACATATTAACTGGTGATGTGTTGACATGAAGTGAAAACTGTATGGGGATGGACATAACTTGGGGTAGAAATCTGCCCTTGTAAAAGGACCCTTACTGTTCTGAATTATCTAGGCTTCAAACAGTACAATTGAACTGTAAATAACCCCCCTGCCCTCTGCCGCCATTGTCTCAGTCTACACAGTTAAGCTGACAAGTGGGCTGCAGATAACAGGAAGTGTCAGCTTATTGTTTATATGCTGGTAGGCCATGTAAAAATGTAATATTTTCCAGATTTTTTTTTATATGGGTTGTCACATAAGCAACACCACAAAAAAAAAAGCAAAAATAGTAAAAAAAATAATAAAAACCTATTTTTTATTAATATGTCATTTTTGATGATACCAATATTTTTATGAAAGTAAATTTATCCATTCTGTATAGAGCCACTATTGGTAGGGATTAGAACGCTCCATCACTTGATTATGGTCAGGAACCAGGTCATGATCAACCCTTATAAATAGGAGCTCATACTACCTAACGCAATAAGACTCTGGTTTCTAGTGCACTTGATTTATTCTGCACATTCCACAGGAAAACATAAAACAATGTTCTGGTATAAATCATTTTTATCAATAAAAAACAGACGGAAGTAATATTTCTTATCTTATGTATGGGTCACTGTACAGACTTAATGTGAGCCTTATTTGAATTTGTATAGATGGTAAATGAATAATTTATTTTGCACTGCATTAGTCGCCTCTCATGCTTAAAATTAATTACATTCATTATATGTTGTTTTTTTGTTTTTTTTCAGGCGGGAACCGAATGGGACGCCAAAGAAAGAATATTCCGGAATTTTGGTGGCATTATGGGGCCTATGGATGAGCCAATTGCAATGCAGAAATGGGGAAAGGGGCCCAACATAACAGTTACTGTCGTTTGGATTGACCCCGTAAACGTCATTGCTGCTACATATGATATTCTTATTGAATCCACTGCGGAATTCACTCATTACAAGCCTCCTCTGAACCTGCCTCTCAGGCCTGGCATCTGGACTATTCGGGTTCTCCATCACTGGGTTCCTGTAGCCGAAACTAGATTTCTCATAAGTCCGCTTACTTTTTCCAACCGGCAACCCATTAAAAGTGGTAAGTGCAAAAATTATTAATGTGGCATTGACTGAACGCAGTACTGCATTGTCATATGACAGTAGACTCCAACCTGTGGCACTCTAGCCGTTGTCAAAGCAGAACTCCCATCAAGCATTGACAACCACAGGAGATCCACAGGTTGGTGGCCACTGTCTATATCAATAGTATAAACTGGTTGTTTTGTTAAGAATTTTTAAGGAATTACTGGAGGTTTCTTGCAAAAAATCTTTATTCTTTTTTTACTTGAGGTTACGGGGAACCCTTTTTTCATTTAATCAGACTTTTGTGTACTATGAGCACATTTAGGCAACTGCTGCGACATAATGCAATACTAATCCCGCTTAGCAGGAGAACCAGCTGGCAAATATCTTATAATAACAATAGATTTAAAGGCTTTATCTGTAATTCTTACGATTTCTTATTTTTAACACAAACTAGTTATGTGTTTAGCATTTTTTACCAAGAATACTTAGGAAAAATATTTTTCACAGGACTCGTCTTTCTTTATATTTCCAAAATCACTGTATTTTTAGAACATTTACTTCACATTCTCATTTCATTTCTCATCAGTTCCGTAATATTTTGTTACTTTTGCAGTCGATCTTTTGGAACAATGTTCAAGAGCAGGGATGGCCAACCTGCAGCCCTCCAGCTGTTGAAAAACTACAACTCCCAGCATGCCCGGACAGCCTACAGCTATCAGCCTACAGTAGGGAATGTTGGGAGTTGTAGTTGTACAACAGCTGGAGGGCCGCAGGTTGAGCATACCTGTTCTAGAGGCATCTTGGCTCCTTTCACTAAGGTTAATACATTCCTCTTAGGGTAGGTACATACCTCCACTTAACTGCTGGAAAAGCCTGCTGGAGTTCACCGGATCCGGACCAGCCAGATACCGCCGTTCACCACCGAACCCCATTGACTAAAATGGGACCTGGTGAGTAGCCAGCTGCTTTCCGGCAAAATACTGGCTTTAGGCCGGACAAAAACAATTGCATGCAATGTTTTTTGTCCTGACCTAAATCGGTACTTATGCCGGAAAGCTGCCAGATCCTATTGTAGTCAATGGGGTCCAGCGGTGAACAACAGTATCCAGCTGGGTCAGATCCAGTGAACCCCGGCATTTTTGTCCGGAAGTGCCTGCCTGATCAGTTAAACAGAGGTGTGAACCTACTTTTATACTATAGATGGATCCTAGGACTTAGGTGCTGGCTTATTTAATATCCTTGTCATGTCTTAAGGCCTAGTTATAAGATTGAACATTGACTTATAGGGTAGCTGCCTTACATCTGGTGGCATTAGAGGCAGAGCTTGTTGAGAGCTCATTTGGATCCCTTTCTTCCCAGAATTCCAGAGGAGCATGTATGGCCTATAAGTCTCCAACTAAGCCACTCTCTCCTTAAGGAAAGATAGTAGCCCCCAAATCCTGACTTAGGCCTCTCACCCAGCTAAGCCAGTACTCTCTGCTCTCCACTGATGAGGGGTAATTGCCCCCTGAAACAGCTGTCTGCAGATGAGGTGCTGGCTTATTTAATATCTTAGTCATGTCTCAAGGCCTATTTAAAGGGTCAAACATTGACTTATAGGATAGCTGCCTTAGATCTGTTAGCATTAGAGGCAAAGCTTGTTAAGAGCTAGAAATATCAGCCAAACCACAGACATCCATCAGTAGACATCTCTTTCAGGGTTCTTGCTCCTCATCTGTACAGAGAAACCTTTGATGTAGCGCTGAGAAGATCTTGTTTCTCTTTGTTGAGAGGCCAGCTGGCATACAAAGTCTCCCCAGGCCAAACTTGCATGTGCAAAACAGCTAAGCAAATGTAGAATTCAGTAAAGGTATTTTATTACCTGTGCTAAAGGTCGAGTTTAAATTGTCTGATTGTAGCCATGAGATAATATGCTGTACGTTTTTTCAGGAGCCGAGAGATATCGCCAAAGACTTTTGGGTTTGTTCCAAGGAAAACAGTTCCTTGTGGTATTTTTACTCCATGACTGTTTTAAGGGATTACAATAGTTAGAAATTCTTGCCAATCTGTACCGATCTATAGAAACGGAGACTAAAATAGCATGCACCATATGTAAAAAGCATATGTCGACATGTGTAAACTGTGTTTGAATAGCAAACACACACATATACAGAATACATGTAGACAATAAGTGAAGGAAATATTTACAGACAAGTGTTAACAATAGAAAGATGGAGAGGGTTTTCCTGAAAATACAAAATATGGCCAACACATAAAAATAACATAAAATCCAATATAATTTACCTCACTGATTCCTCTCTGGTCTCCTAGCTCCAATGTCTTGGCTTCCCTTCGTTACGTCCCTCTGTGTGTCTTGTCCGTGATCACAGCAGGACGGAACATCACTGGTGCGGCAGCAGTTTGCCACCATGGTCACTTGTGGTTTCATCACTAAGGACACATCACTACATACAAAGGGTCGCGAGGAGCAGCAGATTATAAAGGACATCTACAGAGGAATTCTCTAGCATCTTCATAATTAAATTTACTGCATATTTTTATGTAGTTATTCCTTATTTTTCAGTTACCCTGCTGTTGATGGATCTTATAGCGTACTAGGGTTGCCTGGTTTTCAGAGGAAACTGGACAACTCAGGGATCAACCTATAATAAAAAATAGATGATTACTCACCTGACAGATCCTGCACCGACGCTGTTTTTCTGGTATTGCTTTGTTTTCCCGACTGCTGCAGTGACGTCAGGTCAACAATACGTCACTGCTGCAGCCAATCGCTGGCCATAATGGTGCATGGAAGATGCCAGTGATTGGCTACAGCAGTCAAGTGTTTTCGATGGAATTTCACTGCTGCAGCCAGACAGAGCCCTGCTGGGAGAACCAGAGAAGCAGCACAGGATCTGTCAGGTAAGTGATGATCTATTCTTTATTACAGATGTGGTGCAGATCCTTTTTATCTCATCATGGATAACCAGTTTAGGCTACTTTCACACTGGGGTTTTGACTTTCCGTTTGTGAGATCAGCTCGGGGCTCTCACAAGCGGTCCAAAACGGATCAGTTTTGTCCTAATGCATTCTGAATGGAAAAGGATCCGCTCAGAATACATCAGTTTGCCTCCGTTCAGTCACCATTCTGCTCTGGAGGCGGACACCAAAACGCTGCCTGCAGCGTTTTTCTATCCGCGATGTGGTGCAGAGCAAAACACAATGTAAGGCCTCTTTCACACGACAGTATGTCCATTTCAGTGTTTTGCATTCCGTTGTTCAGTTTTTTGCTTCCATTGTGGTTCCGTTGTTCCGTTCCGTTTTTCCGTATGGCAAATACAGTATACAGTAATTTCATATAAAAAATTGGGCTGGGCATAACATTTTCAATAGATGGTTCCGCAAAAAACGGAACAGATACGGAAGACATACAAATGCATTTCCGTATGCATTCCGTTTTTTTGCGGACCCATAGACTTTAATGGAGCCACGGAACGTGATTTGCGGCCAAATATAGGACATGTTCTATCTTTCAACGGAACGGAAATACGGAAACAGAATGCATACAGAACACATTACGTTTTTTTTTGCGGAACCATTGAAATGAATGGTTCCGTATACGGACCGTATACGGACCGCAAAAAACGGCCCGCAAAACGGAAAAAAAAAACGGTCGTGTGAAAGAGGCCTAAGTCAATGAGGACGGATCCGTTTTCTCTGACGCAATCTGGCACAATAAAAAACTGATCCGTCCCCCATTGACTTTCAATGGTGTTCAAGACGAATCCGTCATGGGTATAGAAGACATAATGCAACGGAATCCGTTCATGACGGATGCATGCGGTTGTATTATTGTAACGGAAGCGTTTTTGCCGATCCATGTGTGAAAGTAGCCTTAAAGGGTTTGTCTCAACCCCTTTAATATAAAAGCCATGGCAATCTGTTACTACTTATTCTTGAGCAATGATCTTGAGAACTACATTCCCACGTGCTCCATGGCTGTAGTCACACTACATTTAATGTATGTAATGCATATTTCAGACTTGTTCCACCCACTTGTGTCTTTGACATATACAACTACATTGCTCATAGACAACCATTGTATGGTCTCGTGCACACGACTGTATGGATCTTGAGAAAATTGCAGATCCACAAAATATAGATACAGTCCATGTTGTATTTGCAATTTTTACACACCTATTGAAGTCAGTGGGTCTGCAAAATGAGTCCGAACTGCATCCATATTTTGAGGGATCTACTGTTTGCGAACATTAAAACGGCATGGTTGTGTGTATGAGGCTTAAAGAGAATGTATATCAACTAGTATACATTTTTTTTCAGCGCCTAGCTGCAAGGTGTGTAAAACGGCATAACAACCTACAGGTGAAACTCGAAAAATGTGAATATCATGCAAAAATCCATTTATTTCAGTAATGCAACTTAAAATTTGAATTTTGTGAAAAGGTTCAATATTCTAGGCTCAAAGTGTCACCCTCTAGTCAGCTAATTAATCCATACCCCCTGAGCAAAAGGTACCTCAAAATTTAGACTTTGGGGTTTCATAAGCTGTAAGCCATAATCATCCAAATTATACCAAATAAAGGCTTGTAATATCCCGCGTTGCCTGTAATGAGTCTCTCATATGTTAGTTTCACCTTTTAAGTTGCATTACTGAAATAAATGAACTTTGCACGATATTCTAATTTTTTCGAGTTTCACCTGTATAGAAGAAGACACTCTTACCCTGGGTTCACACCTGAGCGTTTCTGAGACGCGCGTTTTACGCGCGTATTTGTCGCGCGTTTTTTGCAATAGTAAACGCGCGTTTGACGCGTGTTTGTGTGATTGACTGCAGTGTTGTCCAATGAGTCTATGGCCAAAACGCGCGACAAAAGCCCCCCAAAAAGCTCAAGAACTTGTTTATGCGTCGGGCGTTTTACAGCGCGTTCAAACACGCTGTAAAACGCTCAAGTTTGAACCAGGGCCATAGGGAAGCATTGGTTTTCACGTGTTGAGCGTTTTACAGCGCATTTGAACGCGCTGTAAAACGCTCAGGTGTGAACTTAGGGTAAGGCATTGATCAGGCCCATGGAGGTCTGTGCACAAATTGGGCATACAGTGCAATGCAAATGTTTTGGCACGCCATGTCAAAATTACTGAGTTAAGCAATTTGAAGATTAATTGATCTCCAAAAGCAAAAAAGTAAAAGATGAGACACACTTTTCAACATTTTAAGCAGTATTGGTGCATTATTTTGGTTTTGTACAATTTTCGAGTGAAAAAAAGGAAAGGAGTAACATGCATAAGTATGGGAACCCAAGGAGATTTGAGCTCTCAGATAACTTTGACTGAGGTCTCAGACCTTAAATAGTCTGTTAGGGTTAAGGCTTGTTCACAATCATCTTTAGGAACGGCCAGGTGATGCAGATTTCAAAGCTCTATAAATACCAAGACTCCTCCAACCTTGTCCCACAAAACAGCAGCCATGGGTTCTTCTAAGCAGCTGCCTATCTCTCTGAAAATGAAAATGGTTGAGGCCCACAAAGCAGGAGAAGGTTATAAGAAGATAGCAAAGGGTTTTCAGATTACCATTTCCTCAGTTCTAAATGTAATAAAAAAATGGCAGGAACGGTGCAGGTCAATAGAAGGTCTGGAAGACCAAGAAACTTTTCAGAGACAGATTGCTAAAAAAAGCTAATAAAAACCCCTGCATTGGCTGTGAAAGACCTGCGATGCTGGGGAGGCTCGTCCCCGTCGCAGCCTGCTATTGGCTGCCCCCCCTTCACCGGATGTTTTGATCTGCGTGACAGGAGGTTGCAGTGGCGGCCGTGCAGGGATCAGAAGCAACGCAGGTGCCAGGGAGCAGGGTAAGTATAACCTAAATAAGGGCCCCGGGCTACTGTTACTGTGAACAGTATAGGGGTTCACAGTAACAGTACGTTTTACCAGGGGTGGCCAAACTCTTGCATGCCACTGTATACACTGGGAGGATTTCTTGGCTCATACACCGAATGTACACAGCTCATTACGATTAGACCCTAAGTATAAAGGAAGAATAAGGCCCCTTAAACACGAGCGCATAGCACCCGCACTGAATTCTGACCCATTCATTTCAATGAGTCTGTGTACATGAGCGTTGTTTTTCACGCATCAGTTCTGCGTTGCGTGAAATTCGCAGCATGTTCTATATTCTGCGTTTTTCACGCAGCCCTGGCCCCATAGAAGTGAATGGGGCTTTAGTGAAAAACGCATAGCATCCGCAAGCAAGTGCGTTTTTTCACTGATGGTTGCTAAGAGATGTTGTTTGTAAACCTTCAGTTTTTTATCACGCGCATGAAAAACGCATTGCACCCGCTCGGAAAAAACTGAACGCAATCACAGACAAAACTGACTGAACTTGCTTGCAAAATGGTGCGAATTTCACTGAACGCCTCCGGACTTAATCCGTCACGCTCGTGTGAATGGGGCCTAAGATATTCGCTTCTGCTGCACAACATATACAATGTTATCCAGACCCAGTGATTGTGCAGTGTCCTACTCCTGACCATAGCCCCCGCACTGCCCTGCTGCCTCCTGAACAGCATAACCCCCAAGCAAATCTTACACATCCATAAATTTAATTACAAATGTGTCCTTTGTCAGGCCGGTGTCTTGGGACATCCGTACAGCTTCCTGAATACAGCCCGTAAGCTGGTAAATGTATGTCTGTATTCCCACTCTGCCTAATTACTGCCAATATCAGGCATCTCTTCTGTGCAGAGAAAGCTGCGGTGTCACCCGATAGCTGCGTGGCAGTGCCTGCTCGACAGATGCACAGAATTCTTGGACGCCCATCGCTATCTAAAGGCAATGAACACATTTCTTATCTAGCGGGCTGAATAGGTCCTTTCTGTGTCCTGGAGAGCTTGCAACATTTTCACAAAAAAAATGAATGGGGAACTGAAGGTAAAAAAAAAAAAAGTCTGGGACAAAGCAGTACTCTCACCTTGGAAAAAGTTTGCAGAGACATGTGAATGGCAGCGTGTATGTGCCATGTTGAATTTTGACAGTGTGCCTCTTTTACAGAGAGGCCCTTCTGTATTTAGCATTTATTTAGGATGTGAATAGATGTCCTGTTCCACGCCAACGTCAGCCGTATGCCATTGGAACCGGGTCCGTTCTGACTCAAAAAAACAGCTTGAAATTTCGAAAAGGCCACTGTCGTCCTAAGCATTATAAATCAATTATGGAACATTTAGTTTGAAATCAAAAATGCATCCCACTCGCTGCAAGGCGCATTTTATTGAAGTCAGGATGAAATGCACGCTGCTTCCATCCTGACATGAGATTCAAGCTGTGAAGAGCATAATTATTAACTTCAAATACACAGCATATGTTGTTTTGCTTACCGGCTAGTTATTGTGCTAGACCGCTTACTTCAATTTTCAATTGCCGGGGCTGATGATGATTTATACCGTGCGGTTACTATAAGTGTCAGTTTAAGAATAAGGGGGAAAAAAAAATGAAATGACATTGGGCAGTGGAGCTTTTAGATTGGGTGACAATCAAGGCGATATTCATAAGCCACGTAAACTTACAATGAGGACACGGCTGGCAGAAAATGGGGCGACATTCACAGCAGGTAGCAGCGATACAGACAAAAATGCGTTCTTTTGCTTTCCATTTATATTCATTGTAAGCTGTCTCACGTGCGTCATTCCGTTGAACTCTGTGCGCTTCATGCTGGGAACAAATGTGCGCCTAATAGCAGTAAGGGGCTTTTACAGTCTGATCTGCTTGCTCGCCTTTATTTCCAATGGTGCTTTCTGTTTTTTAAAGGGCATCTGTCAGCAGATTTGTGCCTATGAGATTGGCTGACCTGTTACATGTGCTCGCGGCAGCTGAAGGCTTCTGTGTTGGTCCCATGTTCATATGTGCCCGCATTACTGGGAAAAAACATATGCAACTGAGCCTCTAGGAGCAACGGGGGCGGTGCCGTTACTCCTAGAGCAGGGATCAGCAGCTTCCGGCACTCCAGCTGTTCTGAAACTACAACTCCCAGAATCTTCCTTTCACTTATATGGGAGTTACAAGAAAAGCTGAGTGAGTATGTATGCTGGGAGTAGTAGCTTCACACCGCTGGAGTGCTGAAGGTTGCAGATCCCTGTCCTAGATGCTCTGCTCTCTCTGCAACTGCCGCGCCCTCTGCACTTTGATTGACAAGGCCAGACAGTATAAACATTTACATAGTCAATCAAAGCGCAGATGGTGCGGTAGTTGCAGAGAGAGCAGAGCCTCTTAAGTGTAACAGCAACGCCCCCGTTGCTCCTAGAGGCTCATTTGCATATAAAATATTTCTCTTAGCAATGCGGACACATATGAACATGGGACCAACACAGATGCCTTCAGCTGCCAAGCGCACATGTAACAGGTCAGCCAGTGTCATAGGTACAAATCTGCTGACAGATGCCCTTTAACACTGAAGTCAGTGGCAAACGTACCATGGTGGCAAGCACTGAACTTTGCTTCTTGACATAAATCCACAGTAATTACCCGCAGCCACCACTAGGGGGAGCTCAATATAAACAGATTTCTACAGCGTCCACTGAGTTCAGTGAACGTTGTATATATTTCTAGACAGTGAGCTCCCTCTAGTGTTGGTGGTAGGCAAACCGTTTTATCACAGATTCATAGAGGCAGCAGATGCTGTATCCCCCTACTTCCCATAGCTAATGAACAATCACCTAATTGTTGTTGCTTAGTAAAAAAAAAAGGGGTTCCTTTTTTTCAGGCAGGTAGCTGGCTGGGGTTGAGCACAACTCATCTCTTGACTTCCACCCCTACTAATCTGGATCGATCCCATACAGTTACTTTCTTTCTTGTGCCCATATGGACGCAACAGAAAGCGTTCCCTGAATATATTATTGTCACCCGAGAAGCCCAGTTTTTTTTATACTAGTATAAAAGGCATTGTCTAAAATCTCCAAGGCATTCGTAGGGCTTAGGCCTCATGCACACGACCGTTGTTTCATTCCTTGTCCGTTGTCCCGTTTTTCGTGTTTTTCTGCGGACCGATTGACTTTCAATGGGTCCGTATAAAACTCGGCTAATGCACAGTTTGTCATCCGCGACCGTGATCCGTGGTTCCAGTCCGTCAAAAAAATATAACCTGTCCTATTTTTTTCACGGAAAACGGTTTGCAGACCCATTCAAGTCAATGGGACCGTGAAAAAACGCGGAGGCACACAAGATTGTCATCCGCGTCCGTTTTTTTCCTATCATTTGCATGGCAAACTTGACTTAGACTTTTTTTTACTTTGCTTCATGTCTGGTGATCCTCCAAAAATAAAGGAAGACACACGGAAACGGATCACGGAACAACGGAACCCCATTTTGCGGAATGGAACTCAACAACGGTTGTGTGCATGAGGCCTTATTAGGGGGCAGGGGCGTAGCTATAGGGGGTGGAGAGGTAGCAGTCGCTACCGGGCCCAGGAGCCTGAGGGGGCCCAAAGACCCCTTGTGCTGCATAAGAAGACACTGGAATCATAGAAATGCTGGTCAAGTTACACCTCTGGCTGGAGATTAGGGGTTAGTTCAATAATTTGGCATGGTAGGGTAGTTTACATTTTTACCTCAGGCAGCACAAAGACTATGTGCTTCCCTGCCCCTGACCACAGAGCACTGAGGGAAGGGGGGCCCAAGCTTAACTCTTGCACCAGGGCCCATGAGCCTTTAGCTACGCCCCTGAACAAGGGTTGTCTTCATCGGACACCCCCTTTAATGTGCTGAGCTTCTTCTTCTTCTTCATTTTCTTCTCCAGAAAGTGTTTGTCAGTTCAGTAGAATGACATAACATAAAGACAGTAGACATTACTTAGGCATATAATATACATAGTAGCTGCTGGGTAGCAAAATCATTGAAGTGAATGGGACAAAGGAGCTGTAATTACACCTGCTCGCACCTGTAATGTCGATGATGAGTAGGTAATCAGAGAACACTGTTCGTATGAGTGGTGAATTCTCTCTATACAGCTGATTGGCAGGGGTGCCTGGAGTCAGCCCCTGCCGATCTGATATTCATGATCTATTCTGAAGGTAGGTTATCACTATAGGAAAAGCAGACAACCCCTTTAAAGGATTATTCCCATGTGGACATTTATGGCATATCAAAAGGATCTGCCATAAATGTCCAAAAGCTGCGTGTCCCACTTTAGGGACCCATACCTATCTCTAGAATGTGGCCTGGCTGTTTTTGGAAGTTCCATAGAAGATAATAGAAAGAGCCTTGCATGCACAGCTATCTCTTCATTCATGGCAGCAAGACTGTGCTCATTTCTCAAGGTACAGTAGTTGGGGGTCTCAGAAGTGCACCTATTAAACATTTATGGCATATTCTGTCGATATGATGTAAAGAAAGGAATACCCTTTTATACAAGATACTCATATTTTTACTTTGGGAGAAGCATTATTTCACAATGTTATTCAGAGGACCGGGATTCATTCCAGTTAGTAAACACATTTGTTTTCCATAAGAAAGATTGCATCCATTAGTATTCAGAACTAACAAGATGTTTTCTTTCATTTTAGATGATGTGGCCAAGTTTCATGGAGGACCTTCAAAAAATGCATACATGGAGCAGAGTTTCCAAGGCTTGAATCCAGTATTGAACATACCAATAAACTCAAATCAAGTGGAACAAGCCAAGAAGAATGCAGCACTTATAGGGTCAAAACTGGAAAGTTGGGTTGACAGTTTAGTTACAAACATGTGGTCAGCAGTAGACATCTGTACAACAGGACCGTCCTCATGTCCAGTCATGCAGTCATGTTCTCAGACAGCCTGGAGTTCACTTAGCCCTGACCCTAAATCGGAACTTGGACTTCTCAAACATGATGGGCGTTTGAGGTAGCATCTGGCGAACCCTTCAATGGCATGGGATTTAAAAGGGAAATTGACCAATGTTAAGAAGAATAGATTCAATTTATAGGGTTTTCTGCTTTTCAAAGGAGTCACCTACAGGTGTTGAGAAGTCCTTTCTGCTCTCCGTTGTAGGCTTTATGGTCAGACTGGCATTGATAGCACTTCCCTACAATTGGCAGAGCACCAACAGCAGACACTCACCAAGGGCTCGAATGCGCAAATATTTCCCTTGTAATTGAGTCATCGAAAGCCCCGTTCTCCCTTTGCACAATTACCTTCTATTTTTCTACCTTCATGTATTTTTTTTGTGTTTGTCAGTGTTAATTAGCAGTGTTCTGGAAAAAAAAGGAATATGTCAGATGTAAAGTCAAGAACGTGGCTATTTCATTACATTGTGAGAAATTATAGCAAAAGGTGGCCTTTTAATGACTCATGTGTTGCCAAAGAAGTCCCAAATGGCATTGCAGACAACTCTGGCAGCCAAAGGGTTATAGGATGGAAACTTTTAAAGATTTTAAGCAGTATGCATTGCACATGTGCACCATGTGCCAGTTATTCAAGGTCCAGTTGAATTAAAACTCTCTAACTGGTTGGCATTGCTACCACATATTTTGTGTTCCTTGCAGCACAATGTTTATTCATTCATCACACCCTGTGGGGATGTTAATGTTAGGAAACCTTGTGGGGTTGACACCACATGTGTACAACTGGTGCAACTGCACATGGGCCTTTTGGGTAAGGGGACCCACTTTCACCCTAGAAGCATCTTCCTACTATCTATTTCATGAATTTCATATCTCCTAATTACTATTGGATTTTTAGGGAGACATACGGGGGGGGGGGGGGGTCTCATCAATACTGGGGTATTAGAGAGCAAGAGGCCCAAATACTGTTCTGGCTCAGGAGTCCTCTGTAGTCTGTCCGTATTTGCCCTTATGGTAGGAAATATTTTGGCATTTTTTTCTGTGCTAGACCAGTATTGATTAAACTAGTGCTTAGGAATTTGCTCAAATCAGTAATTCTGGATTCTGGTATCTTCAAGACTACTGGTTAATATGAAATTTGTGGTATCGTTGGTTTCATGGAAACTGGAAAACTAAATTTCAATTAGTATTGAGTCAGCCTTCAAAATATATTCTTCATTTACCATATGTGTATGATTTTGTAGGCTACAAAGTGCCATTCAAGTAACTATGTTGGGGTAACAGAACTACCTAGAGAATTTGACTGAAAAATAATCCCAGCTGCCTGAAAGAGACAGCCATGTCATGACATCCTGAAGCAATGTTCATAGTACTTGTTAAGCGTCATCCACCAAAGTCTATCATGTAGTCCAAGCCTTAAGTTTCTCTGACATAATACATATTAGGTATCATCATTCATACCGTTTCAATGATTGATTCTTTTATGTAAAAACCTTTGGTGAATTTAATATTTTTTGGGTTGGCTGTGAAATTTGAAAGGCACAAGGTAAACAAAGCCCTTGTGGTGAATACTTACTGGTAAACCTGTAGTTACTTCATTATTGTTTTTTATTTCCTTATCGTGGACCAAAGAGAGATAAGTCTTCCTTTCCCTTATGTGACATCTCCAAGGATTCGGTGAGACAGCTTCTTAGAAAAGTTTGAGCTTCCAGCACTTAAGCATTTGACTCTTCACTGCCAGAAGCATCTTCTACATTGGACCATGAGCTCTTGGTCATTGATTGTTCATTGACCTCAGTAGTCTATGGATTACCAGTGTTAAAAATGGAAAGTCTGGGAATAATTTTCAGTTCAAATTGGAACTTGCATAAAACCTATTTACTATGATATTGGGGAACTTCCGGTGCCCTGCCACCAGATACGACTCCAGTTGTCATCATGTTTCACCTGATGTAATGCTACATCTACGTAGCAAGGTTGAAATCCCTTATAAATATGATAGTCCCTGATTTCAAGCTAAAACAGCTATTCTATGAGATATTATTAACCAGACCAGTGTAACCCTTCTGGTTTTGTTCCATATGCCATGATCATATGAGGCCTATAGATGGAACGGGAAGTTCTTTAGGTGTTAGCTGTGCTGGCGCCATGTTCTTATGAGCTGGAAGTAACATATTGGTAGGTAAATGAAGTATTCTAGATATTTATTATTTATATTTTTAGTCAGTGACTAATTAGTAAGTGCTGCTTTTGCAGCTTGAAGTTTATCTTACTAACAACTGCCTTTCTTCAGTAAAGGCCCAGCGCTTTGCATTTTATTTTGTTACAAGCAAGTATAGACTTGGTCATGTTGAGAATTTTATTCCCTGTTTATTAGTATTTTTGCCGTCCATAGTTTTCATTAACGACATATTTAACATCTGTTCACACTTAGATATGCCTTGACTGATTTTAGATAAAGTGTTTTTTCCACATACACGTCAAATATATCCAATAATTAAAGGAAATCTGTCACCAGTGACCCCCCATCCAGCTGTTTGCATAGACACATAGCTGTTATTTGCCTGATTTTTTGGTGTTTTTTTTTGTTCCCAGGCTCCGTCCCCGAATTATGATACTTTTTCTAAATATGCTAATTAGGCCTTTGGTGCAATGAGGGCGTCATCATTTCTCTTGTTGCACCCAAGCTCCACACCTTTCTGTGACCAGACCCTCCCTAGCTGCTTTGATTTACATGGCCAGTCATTGGCAAAGCAGCCAGGGAGGGGCGAACCAGAGAAAGGACCAGAGCTTTGGTGCAACAAGAGCAATGGTGACGCCCTCAATTAACCAAAGGAATATTAAGGTAAAGTATCATAACTTGGGAACAGAGCCTTGGAACAACAAAAGAAAAACTGTTTTAATCAGGTGAACCATAGCTATGTGTCAATGAAAACAGTTGGATAGGGAGGTCACTGGTGCCAGATTCCCTTTAATAAGTTATTACTGTTGCAGAGAACGTCTCCACATTACTGGATCTCATGTTGATCTCCTCTATCAAACCAATCAACAATACACAATTTATCAAAACTGTCCTCCAAGAAAATATGACCATTTTGCCAATATCAACCAATCACAGTCCAGCGTTCATCTTCCCAGAGCAGTTTAACAAATGGACAATGAGCTCTGATTGGTTTCTACTGGCATCTAGGCTGTTCTTTGTGTTAGAAACCTTGATAAATATGTCTACAGAGCTAGAATCCCTTCAACTTCTATCTAGTGGCCCTTGTCTAATTTTAAGGGATTTTGTCATCAACAAAAGCTGTTTTGATACCCATTGTTGGATAAATGGAGGTTCTGAGTCAGCGGATGGACTTTCTTCTATCAGATATGTTTTGAAGTAAAATAATAATACTTTCTGATTACAACTATATACTTAAGCTAAAGGAGTCTGTTTTTTTTATTATGAAAACCCAACATATTTTATTAAGTGAATCCCAAGTAAGACTAAAAGTCAACAAGTAAGTTTGTACTTACCACGCCTTACAAAGTAATTTTCACATTAATTTTAGCCTTCAAGCTCATTACAACCTCAAAGATAGGGCAGCGATGTAAACTTTGCTGTATTCACCCATCCCTATCAAGCTCATTAGCTGTGAATTACATTGAAGGTCTAGCCTTAGTATAAGCTATCATTGTGTGATCATTGGAAGTCTACTGATCACATATGGTGGCTCAACCTGCCGTTTTTGACAAGACAGTTTAACGTGTATGGTGAACTCCCAACTATTCCTCAGCATATGATTTTGGGGGAGAAAAAGATTGGGTGATTTGTATTTTAACATCCAATCCCTTTGTTCTGCTGGGAGATAAGCCACCACCAGAGGTCTGGCAGCAGCGTTCTCCTCTCTTCCCACTGCAAATATATATGCTTGGCCAAACTGAATGTGTATGAGGGACCCAGGAATGATTTCTGTCGGCCATGTTGACCTCATGGAACCCCATGTGATAATCAGACATAAGGAGCCGATAGAATGTTGTCAAAATTATTTAACATATGGCCAGATCCACCCTACATCTACCCACATCTTTACCATCTAGTGAACCTTTATACCATACAACCAATGTTAGATGACTTATCCCATGAAATACAAGAAAGGCTACTAGAAAGGTGTATATACCCCATAGAGGTCATTGTTGACTGGAGCTTCAGGTCTAGATGGCCCCATCCCTTTCCCAAGAGCTGCTGTGAACTTCTCCAGTCCCTAATGCTGTAGAAGTTATGGAATGATACAATAAATGTTTGTAGAGAATTGTCAGTGGCCAGTAATATCTCACCTTAGTCATTCTGTTGTAAAAAAATTTGCATCTGCTATCATATGGACCGGATTGTGGTCTAGCGTAAAAGCTGTTTTCTTCTCCCCTCCGTGGGTGCTACCACCAGAGCTACCTCTCTGTCCCCAACTATCCGGACAAGGCAACGTTCCGCTTTAACATAAAGTTATCTGAATGTATAAACTATGCAAACCATCTCTTTGTTTTTGTCACCTTCATTATGGAAAAGCTTGGAAGAGTTCAAATGTTACCTTGCCGTCTAGCAGCAAGAAACTGTACAGGCTTCTCTGATAACAGAGTGAATCTATTTGGCGCTGATTACAGTGCTCTATTTGTATATTATAACATTGTCAACTGGTTTTGCCTATGTTGTAAAACGTACTGTTTCTTTTATTACCTTGATTGTCCAGTGGTTGTTATACTGTTCTGCCGCTCGTAGGGGGCTGCTTGTATCAGAACAGATGTAAAAGCTCCCGAAAGTCATATATTTGTAACAAGAAACATAGTGTTATCCTTTGTATATTTTCTTTGTTGAAAGTATATTGTTATGTGTTGGATCAATGTGGCTTATTGTCCAGGGAATGGTATTTTCCATCAGATGAGCAACCAGAGCTAAAGTGAAGTACCTAATAGCTTACAATAGGCATCAATGCCATGGCACAACTACAGTACGTGCATGAGAAAATCAATGTGCACAGAACCTGTACACGGGCACATGAAGACCCTATAGTCCACGTTATGAAACAGTGGCGTCTCCACATGCCTCTACATGGTGCCTCTGTGTGACACAATATTCTCTTATAGAATCAATACTTCAATGTGTCCATAATATGGAATCTGATGGAACATGCAGAATTTTTTTAACATGTATAAAATTCAAAAAAAAAGTACATGGGCTTTTAGCATATAACAGTGGTGTTCTTAAGCCTTTAATATACTGTAAGTGTGGCATACGTCCAATTTACCAGAATTGAGCATATTCCGCTCATTTTTTAAATATTTTTTATTTTGTTATATTGCTTCTTCAAGATGTTTTGTAGAATGTTTTAACTGATGACCTATTCTGTGGAGCTGAGCCCTTGAGACCAAGGAACTCGACGTAACATGGTCTATTTAAAGCTACAAGAAGGCTACTGCGCTACTGTGCCTTTTTAAACAGCTGATCATCGGGAGGTCCCGGGTCAGCGGGAGGTCCGGAGTATAGGTCATCAGTTAAAAAATCCGGTAAAACCCCTTAAATGCAAAGGAGACCACACAAACAGTATAATTAATATATCACTCACCCATTCACCACCCCCTCCCCTGAGTGGGAAGAGAAGAGGGGAAGCGAAAGAGATAAGACAGATCTTAGTACCTCCCCAAGAATAGCTATCTGTCAGATTATCTATTGCTCATTACGGAAATATTCATTATTCAATGTCCATTGTGGGGAAAAAAAACATAAAAATGGCATAATGTATATAAAATTCTATTTTGAAATTTGGCTCATTCTAGTAAATAATGAAAATGCAGCAAAAAAAAAAAAAGAGTATGAATCCCCAAAATCTCAAATACTGTAAAAAAACAAACAAAAAAAACACTAGAACGGATGTGCTGAACCCTCCATTCCTCTGCACTGCACTACTGCAGTAAGTAGAAGGGTTAATAATGTGTTGCTCAAACATGCACACTGGTGATTCATTCAGTGTCTATGGGGTGACCGAAACTGTCCGATAGTTGGCAGAACTGGCCTTGTCTGCCATGAGAAATCTCTAAAGTTTATTAATAAAGTATATTACAGTGCTAGCATAGTATTATCTACCGTATAGGATACATTTAGGGATTGTGCTGTGTTTTAAGCCTTATGTCTTTGAGGTGTGGCCTTACATTGAATTCATTCTAAATACCTTTGCTGTGTCTAGAAACTTCCAAAATTCCCAAAAAGTTTATATCCAGTCATTTTTCCTAAAAACATTCCCATCTAGAAACAGAATCCTAAATATATTTACGTTTTTTATTTAGAATCATGAAGAAAATCTTAAGATCTTTACGTTTTATTGTACAATTTAACATCAGCCTATTGAATTTATGCAATGTTTGCTTATTTAAGGTATATAAAAAGAAATGTACGATTGAGTGTGTATCTCCCAAAAAGTTGTATGGAGCAGGAACATGTATGCTTAACTGCCGCTATATACAAAAATCCACCAGAAGGGAAACAACTAATCCAAGGCGCTCACCTGAAGTCTTTATTAGAAAGTGCTCATGTGCTGAAGGACAAGGGATACAGACACATTGACTGTTGTTATAGACAAAGTCCATGGTTGAGCGAGTGGTGGCAGTGGATTGGGGTCCCTCATTTTACAAACCAGAGGGGTTTGGGCAGCTGGTCACATATTTTATCACCTATCCAATGGGTTAGAAAATCCAGGTTTTAAAGGGATTCTGTCACCTCCCCTAAGGCAAAAATCGATTTAAAAGCAGCCATGCAGCACAGCTTACCTGGATTAGGCTGTGCTGTTCTATCTTGAAATCCGTCCAGCAGTTACTTCAAAAAACGACTTTGATCAATCAGGAAATGCGTCCTGAAGGTGCCCAGAGGGGCGTTTTTTTCTTCTGAGAGAGCCCAGTACCGCCCCTTTTTCAGTGCCCAGCCCGCCTTCCTTTTACTTCCTAACCGCCGCCCCCAGCCTGCCACAGCCTCCCCTCCCTCTCCTCCCCCTCCCTCACGCCGAACGAAGTCTCGCACAGGCGCAGTACCCACTGAGGGCTGCGCCTGTGCGATCATCAGGAGACTGAGGGCGGCAGCTTCATCTTCGTCACTGGGCATGCGCCGAGCCCAGTGACGTCCGATGTTAGCTCTTTCCCTCAGTCAGCCTGGTAGGAAGCGCAGAGGATTGCCGATCGGCTGCTGCACCCTGCGCTTTCTCCACTCTGCCTGCCTTTACTTAATATAATAAGACCTAATTCGCCCCAACAAATAGTTATTTCTTTCCTGAAGGGAGGGTGGGGAAAGAAATCGCTGGCCGTCCTCACTGTGGCAGGCAGACTGGAGAAAGCGCAGGGTGCAGCAGCGATCGGCAATCCTCTGCGCTTCCTACAAGACTGACTGAGGGAAAGAGCTAACATCGGACGTCACTGGGCTCGGCGCATGCCCAGTGACGAAGATGAAGCTGCCGCCCTCAGTCTCCTGATGATCGCACAGGCGCAGCCCTCAGTGGGTACTGCGCCTGTGCGAGACTTCGTTCGGCGTGAGGGAGGGGGAGGAGAGGGAGGGGAGGCTGTGGCAGGCTGGGGGCGGCGGTTAGGAAGTAAAAGGAAGGCGGGCTGGGCACTGAAAAAGGGGCGGTACTGGGCTCTCTCAGAAGAAAAAAACGCCCCTCTGGGCACCTTCAGGACGCATTTCCTGATTGATCAAAGTCGTTTTTTGAAGTAACTGCTGGACGGATTTCAAGATAGAACAGCACAGCCTAATCCAGGTAAGCTGTGCTGCATGGCTGCTTTTAAATCGATTTTTGCCTTAGGGGAGGTGACAGAATCCCTTTAAAGGGGTTGTCCCACTTCATAAAATAGGTTTTATCTAATCTATTTACCCCCACACAACATATCTTCCTATCCATGTTATTATCCAAAAGCTACCTTTCATTCAAAAAATCATGTAAAGCGATTCCTTTGTTGTTTTCTGTATCCCATGGATACGGCCTCTTTCGTCCGGCCGCATCGCTGTGCCGCGCCTGCGCACAACGGCTGAACAAGTACTCGGGCCGCCTCTCCATTCCTACAAGTACGCGCACGCCCGCGCATGCGCAAATACAGCAGGCGGGTGCCGGAATCAAATAGCCGGCACCCGACCTCTATGACAGGGAGCGGGACCTTAGGGGTTAACTGCCGCTGATCGCAGCCCCCTATCATAGAGGTCGGGTGCCGGCTATTTCACTCCGGCACCCACCTCCTGCATTTGTATTAACATTGGTGGCGCAGTGGGCCCCCCCCCCCCCCCAGTATAATATACATTCAGTGCGGCCACCCCCCCCCCCCCCCCCAGTATAATATACATTCAGTGCGGCCACCCCCCCCCCCCAGTATAATATACATTCAGTGCGGCCACCCCCCCCAGTATAATATACATTCAGTGCGGCCACCCCCCCCCCAGTATAATATACATTCAGTGCGGACCCCCCCAGTATAATATACATTGGTGGCGCAGTGGGAAGTGCCAATGAGGGTTAAAAAAATAAATAAAAAATTAACTCACCTCCTCCAATTGTTCGCGCAGCTGCCGGTCTCCTGTTCTATCTTTAGGACCTGTGAAAGGACCTTTGGTGACGTCACTGAGCTAATCACATGGTCCATTACCATGGTGATGGATCATATGATGTACCATGTGATGACCACAGTGATGTCACCAAAGGTCCTTTCACAGGTCCTAAAGATAGAACAGGAGACCGGCAGCTGCGCGAACAATTGGAGGAGGTGAGTTAATTTTTTATTTATTTTTTTAACCCTCATTGGCACTTCCCACTGCGCCACCAATGTATATTATACTGGGGGGGTCCGCACTGAATGTATATTATACTGGGGGGGGGGTGGCCGCACTGAATGTATATTATACTGGGGGGGGTGGCCGCACTGAATGTATATTATACTGGGGGGGGGGTGGCCGCACTGAATGTATATTATACTGGGGGGGGGGGTGGCCGCACTGAATGTATATTATACTGGGGGGGGGGTGGCCGCACTGAATGTATATTATACTGGGGGGGGGGCGGCCGCACTGAATGTATATTATACTGGGGGGGGGGGGCGCACTAAATGTATATTATACTGGGGGGGGGGGGGGCCGCACTCAATGTTTATTATACTGGGGGGGGGGCGGGACCTCACATACGGCTCCATGTGGATGACCTCATACACATGAACGAGCACGCAGGGTGAGTCATGAGGAGGCGTGGCCTTCACTCAACTGCCTGAGAACCAGGAAGTTATCAGGACATCTACTGCTGATAAGATTAAAAAAGCAAAGTGGGACAACCCCTTTAAGGTAAGAAAATGAGTCCCAAGAACATTTTATTGATACATTGAGTCCATGATTTAGAATTCAACAAAATACCAGATCCTTTCGCAAACATTACGGTTTGATACCTGTATTGGCAAATTTCAAATTAAAAAAAATATCAATGCTGGACACCAAATTTGATATTTTTTCATAGTCAATTTAAGGGTGTATTCACACAACCGTATTTATCTGTCCACATCCGTTGCGCAATTTGTAGACCAGATGCGGACCTAATTATTTCAATGGGGCTGCAAAAGGTGTAGACAGCACACCATGTGCTGTCCACATCTGTACTTACATTCCACGGCCCTGCAAAAAAGCTAGAGCATGCTTTTCTATGATAGGGCTTGCCGTATGTGTTCCAGCAAAATGCAGAATGCACACGGCCGTATCCGTGATTTGCAGAGTGCCAAGCATATACGGTCATGTAAATGCACCCTAATGCAGAAATATCTGAATATTACACCTTCAAAAATACCACTTTTGGAAGTTGACTTGGTTAACTAGATCATAAAGATTTGGTAGAACCTAAACCTCCCTAAACATTCTCAAGATTTACTTGCATCACTGGCTAAATATGCATTCAATGTGTCCTTAAAACTTAGGCTACTTTCACACTCGCGTTTGGTGCAGATCCATCATGGATCTGCACAGACCGATCCATTCAGATAATAAAACTGTCTGTATCCGTTCAGAACGGATCCGTTTGTATTATCTTTAACATAGCCAGGACGGATTCGTCTTGAACCCCATTGAAAGTCAATGGAGGACGGATCCGTTTTCTATTGTGCCCGATGGTGTCATAGAAAACGGATCCGTCCCCATTGACTTACATTGTGTGTCAGTTTCGTCAGCGTTTTGGAATGGTGGAATAGAGACGGAACAGAGGCAAACTGATGCATTCTGAGCGGATCCTTTTCCATTCAGAATGCATTAGGGCAAAACTGATCTGTTTTGGACCGCTTTTAGGAGCCCTGAACGGATCTCACAAACAGAAAGCCAAAACGCCAGTGTGAAAGTAACCTTACTCATATTTCTCAAAGCTTCAGCAGTGCCAATAGCTAATGTCCGTGTTGTTGTGAACTTTGCTCTGGCAGTGAATTTGTCAGACACATTGTTGAGCTATGTTTGAAGTTTAAGCCTAAGTTAGATATTGATTATATAGGTCACCCTACATTTGAGTAAATCAAGTTATGCAGTTTATAGAGATAGATGAGAGATAATATGGCATTTTTATATGGAGGACTCACTTTTCAGAACTCAACCTGGCAACAGTTATGTTCACCATCCCATGTTGGCGTATTAATCAGATTTTTCTAAATAGAAATTTAGGTGGAGATTCTGTAAACAAAAAAAGCTCTGTTCACAATAACACCATGGCTTTCGTTGGCAACAAAGTCATGACCTCTTTCAGGGACCTGTCTCCCAATGGATCCAAATGGACGCTGATAGACCCATTTGACCTTAGTGGGATCACTCTGGGTTCCAGAATCGTTGACATAAAGAACAGTCCTGCAGACTACACTATTCTTGGTATGAAAAAATACTTAAAAACTTTTGGGAAAACCCAATAGAACCCCTAAATGCAGTCATATTATTCCTCTGCACAACACGTACGCCTATATTGACATGTGCCCAATCAACATGATATGTGAATTTATATTTTGTTTTAGTTAAAAAAAACATCTGGCCAAGATGTCCCTTCTCGGTGTACCCAACCCGTAAAATACACAAGTAAAGGTTTACAAGGGGAAAGGGTTAAAAATGGGTTCATAGTATCATGTTTATTTTACAGATGTTTCTTATATTGCATCCGACCACCAATTTTGTTTGTTTTGAATCTGGCAGCAACGTACCTTAACTATTTTGTTATAAGTCATCTTGTGCATTAAACTGTACAGTAAAATTTTGTAATTCTATTGGGTACAAAATGTAAATATGAGTGTCAAAAAGAGATAAAATAAATGGCACACACTGAAAGATGTAGATATTTTGCTAATTTATTTAAAGGAGTATTTTATGAATTGAAAAAAAAAAAAAAAGTCTTAAATTTGCCCGGTCTTAAAAATAATGTTAAAAAGTCTGAATTTTCCTCGTAGTAGAATGTGATTTTTAACAATTTTGCACTACCCTAATGTTTTGATTTTAACCTAACAAATTGTGCCTTAGCTGTATTTTTTGTCTAGGGGAGTCTTTTCTTTTTGTCTAATAAAATATGATATTTTTCAGGAAAAAAGTGGATGTATGGTAAAATTGTATTATACCAAAAAATGAAGAAAAAAATTACAAAAATATCACCCAGCTGCGGTTGTATATAAGTGCTTTCTGTCATATTGTGTTTTCAAATGCAACATTTCTCAAATAAAATTAAAAAAAACTTGGTTTTGTTGCATTTTTTTTTTCTTGTCACACTATGCGTCTACTGAAAATCCAGCTTTTATGTTGCCTTTCAGAATGGCAAACCCATAAAGGCAGATTAATGCCTTGTGAGATTGACACTGACATTTTACAAAATAATGCAATTTTGTTTTTATTTCAATATGTGAAAATGAAGGGCAGATATTCTTTGCTAGAAGTTCTTTGGCTGATACTGTCACTCTGGCAAACCTTTTAAAATAAGGAACATTGACAACGTTACAGAGAAAGGACATTTTGGTCATGCAGTCAAAACAATTACTGGAGGGTGAGGCAGAATCGGGCAAATCTACCTGGCACAGACATAATAAGGCATGTGGTGTGATCCCTTTCAGCCAACACCTCTGAAAAGAATTGTGATACTGCTCATGTCGACCAGTTTGTAGTAGTTGTAGAGTGTAAACCATAAACCTTTTCAGAGCTGCTGACTGGCTGAGAGGGATCACGTGATGCCTGTTGTAACCCCACAGAACCCATGCTTTTTTCAGACCCTTTGTTTAGGGCTTTTGGTTCCTTTTTGCTTTTTCTAACATTCGTAATAAGGAGATTCAAAGCTATATGAGCGCCAGCATAGTTACTAACAGTCACGTTTTTGCAGGGACTGTCCCTAGTTTTCAGAGACAGTACTTCCAAATTTGGGATGTCCCTGACAGAAAATACGCTAATAAATAGGTGGCCCTGCACAGTTTGGGGGAGCTCCCAGGGGAAGGGACTATTTTTACCCTAATTTACCAGTTTCAGAGTTGGTAAGTGCTGACGTCTGCTCAGTACTCTGCGCAGTCCTAAGTTCAGGTAGCTGAATGCCCATGCATTCCTATAATCACTGTTTAGTTCCACAACATTGCTACTGAGGTGTCCAAGGACCACCAGGAGGAACATTTTCTGCACCTGCACCGCTCCAACTGTCACAGTCTTGACAATACCACGCTTAAAAGATCAGGAGAGTTTACAGCGTATTGCAGGGTATACCTTGGAATAGTAGGTTGTAACTGAAAAATGGTAGGTCACATTTGGAGGCTATGGTGAATCACCCATGTTCTTTTCTGCCTTTCAGAATGGTGATAAGAAGAAGGGTGTTTGTGAAGGTACAGTAGGCTTGTCTAGTTGTATGTTTGGAAAAGTTTTAGAAAAGTGCCTCATGGTGGTAACATATACTGCATACGAGGGACTTGCTGTGCATGTTAAAAATACAAAATATACTTTGGATTTGCGCTTCAACCTCATAAAATAAGGAGCACGTCTGGTGTAAAGGACTCCACTAATTCCTCTAAAGTTTTTGATCTCTACCATTAACCTGCCATCTCATAGTCTTTGGAAAATGCTTTGCAGAAATGCCAACTTTGAGACATCTCAGCGGGTAGCCTAATGAATATTAGCCAGAGCATCAAGGCCTTAGTGAAAAAAAAGGAATGTGCACACCTGCGTTATTTGATGAGGTGCTGCGGTATACGGCTCAAGGCCCTTATATATTAATAGAGGAAACCACACGCACTATGGAGGATTCAAATGTGCTAAGTGGATCTATTGTGGCACAAACAATCCAAAATGTGAATAAAGTGCTGTGGCGAAACCAACCTCACCACTGGGTTTTGGAGGGGCCTGGCTACTAGCCTCTTGCCCAAGGATTATGGGCCCTCTCATCAGCCAGGCCTCCTTTGTTCACAAAGGACTTGGACTAACTTGAACCCCTGGTCTAATTCGTGCCATTTTGGGATGTTAAATGTCTATGTGTATTGAAAAGGGTGGGACATTGTATACGTTGAGTACTGAGGTCTGTTCCATTGTCTCTCTGTGTGTATTGACGGTGTCCTTTGTCCTGAGAGATAATTGAATTACTTCTCTGTTGTCTCCAGGACAGAGGATATTGTGTATTCGCCGGCCTGTGATGATTGCATCAACCCAGTGTGAGGTAATTCTATCATGGGCAGAGGGGAGGATTTTGTGTGGGAGTGTCTGAGTGTATTGTACGTGGTTATTGGCTGTTTTTACAAAACACTGTGGGTGGTAACCTTGTTGGAAGATGTGTATAAAATGCTTGTGTGTTAAAATAAAGAGGCTGCTTTATACCTTCATGAAGTTTTGGCTTATGTTTGGGAAATGGGATAACTACACTCTTGGGGATTGCTATATCACAATACTCCCCTGAGTATAAGCTCTTGTAAGAGCTTGTTCATGGTTCCTGCTCTCTGGATGTAGGAGAGGTTCACCCACTGGAAGCTGAAGCCCGGTCTTGGGTCCAGCGTGGGTGGAGGACGGTAAGACCCCAACCAAGCTGCGGCGGTTCGTGGGGTCTGCAGTGCGTACAGTGTCAAGTGGAGTGCTTGGAGTCCTCGGAAAGCACTAGGAGCATCTATCGACGGAGGTACCCGGTCAGGGTGCTAGGAGATCCGTTACAAGTGCCAAAAGTATTTAAAAAATTAAGGCAAAATTGATAATTGAATCATAAATGCTCCAGTTTTGAGAATTTGATTACGCTGTATGTTGTCCAGTAAAGCTGCAATATCTTAGTAGACGTTTCGGTCATGAGAGACCTTTTTCAATAGATCGCTGTAATATAAAGAATGGGGTAAGTATCTAGGGCGTACATAAGTATATAAAGGATGAAAAAGTGGTTACTAATATTCACCTTTATGCATATACATATATTTATCAAATGCAATAAAGCTACTGAAAAAACATATTCAGACCTCATTGTAATCATTGACTATAAGGCTGCAAATAACCCCAAGGTACGAGGTGGAGAGGATAAGCATAGGTAAGTTGAATATACAGTAGAGTGGGAGCAGTAGTGTATAGTGTGGTCCTCTGCAATAGCCAGAAGTTGGAGCCAGGTCGGAAGGTGTAAGGGAGACTTACCAGGCTACAAGATTAGTGTGGCGTCACGGCTGTCAAGAGGCAAATGTTTTATTTAGAGCTTGCCAGACTGTGGTGAGCGTGTTACGTAGTATACGCGCCGAGACACAGGCATGCCGGTATCAGTACATTGGTGTATGCAGTGTGTGGGAGACAGATTTGCGACGGCCATCTTAGATAAGGGAGCACAGAACCTGGTGCATGTACAAACCGGATTCCAAAAAAGTTGGGACACTATACAAATCGTGAATAAAAACTGAATGCAATGATGTGGAGGTGCCAACTTCTAATATTTTATTCAGAATAGAACATAAATCACGGAACAAAAGTTTAAAATGAGAAAATGTACCATTTTAAGGGAAAAATATGTTGAATCAGAATTTCATGGTGTCAACAAACCCCCAAAAAGTTGGGACAAGGCCATTTTCACCACTGTGTGGCATCTCCCCTTCTTCTTACAACACTCAACAGACGCCTGGGGACCGAGGAGACCAGTTTCTAAAGTTTAGAAATAGGAATGCTCTCCCATTCTTGTCTAATACAGGCCTCTAACTGTTCAATCGTCTTGGGCCTTCCTTGTTGCACCTTCCTCTTTATGATGCGCCAAATGTTCTCTATAGGTGAAAGATCTGGACTGCAGACTGGCCATTTCAGTACCCGGATCCTTCTTCTACGCAGCCATGATGTTGTGATTAATGCAGAATGTGGTCATTATCTTGTTGAAAAATGCAGGGTCTTCCCTGAAAGAGATGACGTCTGGATGGGAGCATATGTTGTTCTAGAACCTAAATATATTTTTCTGCATTGATGGTGCCTTTCCAGACATGCAAGCTGCCCATGCCACACACACTCATGCAACCCCATACCATCAGAGATGCAGGCTTCTGAACTGAGCGTTGATAACAACTTGGGTTGTCCTTGTCCTCTTTGGTCCGGATGACATGGCGTCCCAGATTTCCAAAAAGAACTTCAAATCGTGACTCGTCTGACCACAGAACAGTCTTCCATTTTGCCACACTTTTAAATGATCCCTGGCCCAGTGAAAATGCCTGAGCTTGTGGATCTTGCTTAGAAATGGCTTCTTCTTTGCACTGTAGAGTTTCAGCTGGCAACGGCGGATGGCACGGTGGATTGTGTTCACTGACAATGGTTTCTGGAAGTATTCCTGAGCCCATTCTGTGATTTTCTTTACAGTAGTATTCCTGTTTGTGGGGCAGTGTCGTTTAAGGGCCCGGAGATCACGGGCATCCAGTATGGTTTTACGGCCTTGACCCTTACGCACAGAGATTGTTCCAGATTCTCTGAATCTTCGGATGATGTTATGCACAGTTGATGATGATAGATGCAAAGTCTTTGCAATTTTTCGCTGGGTAACACCTTTCTGATATTGCTCCACTATCTTTCTGCGCAACATTGTGGGAATTGGTGATCCTCTACCCATCTTGGCTTCTGAGAGACACTGCCACTCTGAGAAGCTCTTTTTATACCCAATCATGTTGCCAATTGGCCTAATTAGTGTTAATTGGTCTTCCAGCTCTTCGTTATACTCAAATTTACTTTTTCCAGCCTCTTATTGCTACTTGTCCCAACTTTTTGGGGATTTGTTGACAACGTGAAAATTTGAATCAACGTATTTTTCCTTTAAAATGATACATTTACTCGGATTAAACGTTTGATCTGTCATCTACGTTCTATTACAAATAAAATATTGACATTTGCCATCTCCACACCATTGCATTCAGTTTTTATTCACAATTTGTTTAGTGTCCCAACTTTTTTGGAATCCGGTTTGTACCATGTGATGGAGAAGTCTGCGGAAGTCATCTTGGATAAGAGAGCGCTAGTGTAATGTGAGATGTAGCGCTAAGGGGATAAGTGCTACATCTCACATTACACTAGCTTATTAGGGTAGCCTTTTGCATGTAAAGTTCGCAATAAAAATTAGCGAATAGAATATTCGCGATTAGCACTAGGATGATATCTGACACTGGGAAAACTGGGTAATAACTCGCGATCTACACTGAGTTATTACCCAGCTTTTCCAGTGTCAGATATTATCACTGAATTTACTACATAATTATTACATAATATTCGCTATATTGCTATATATTCGTTTTTAAGAATATTATGAATATTCTAAAAAACAAATATAGAGCAATATAGCGAATATGATCTCAGCGAATATTCTTGTCATTACACTATGCAACTAATAGAGGGCGTTGTTCATGAGTCATGATTCATGACTCATGAATCATGACTCATGAACAACGCCCTCTATTAGTTGCATAGTTTTAAGTGACAAGACTATTCGCTGTTGTGAGTAAATAGTCTTGTCATAACACTATGCAACTAATAGAGGGCGCTGTTCATGAGAGATTCTGCTCATTTGCATGTCTTTCCCATATGTCCATGTTTAAGCAAATAAGTTTTTACATGACAAAACTGTATAGAAGGGTTATTGAATTTTATGTTAGGACAATCGGAAAACTTTTTGTTGCCCTAATGATATTGATCTAGGTGTATAGGTCTACCCAAGCCATCCAACAGATGCACAATAATTTTGAGGTTTATTGGTTTTCAGTCAGATGAGAGCTGGTTTGGAATATCTCATAGTGCACGAGACTGCCATTGTAAGGTATGCTTGCTGTTATCTGTCTCATGGATGGCTTGTATATACCTGGCTTTTGGCATATAGTCTTTATGTGGTTGTGTATTGTATGTTGTACATAATAGGAGTCTAAGACCCATCCAGCTGTCCTCCTAATGCTGTCTCCAAACCAAAGCACAAAAAAAGTCTCTACCTAATTCCCAGTTCACCAGAGTACGTTGCATTGTTTCTGTTCCTGCACATCAATTAACGCGATTAGAAACAATGTGGAAAAAGTTAGTTAATAGAGGATATCCAGACTATCTCCTAGTAGAAGACGCCAACAAGGCACAACAAACAAAGGACACCATGGCACGTACCATCACAAATAGAGTAGCATTTGTCCATACATACCATCCCATTGTCCCCAAGACATTCGGAAACATTGGCCCTTACTAAAATAGACACATATCCCCAGATCACTGAATTCCAATCACTAGCATTAATGTGCCTCAAAAGACCAAAAAACCTCAGAGATCACCTAATACGGTCAGACATAGGGAGTCAAAAGAGAATCCCAAAACAACTTTTTATGGGCACCAAAAAGACAGGCACATTTCCATGTCTACACTGCGCAAGCTGCAGCAATGTACTAAAAGGCAATGTGATGCACCATCCACATACTGGATGTCCTTTCCCAATTAAGGACTATTATACTTGCGACTCCAACTTTGTGATTTATTCAATTAAATGCCAATGCGGCCTTATGTACATCGGCGAAACCACCCAGGGAATCAGAGACAGAATAGCCAGTTACAAATCCACCATACGGTCAAAAAAACGTGGCTTACACTACCAGATCACTTGAAAAAGGCAGGACATAACTTCTCTCAGCTACGGTTTCAGATTATCGAACAGGTAACGAGACCCAGACGCGGCGGCAATCAGATTGGACTTCTAAAGAAAAGATAATCCTATTGGATTCATACCTTTAAAACACTGGCCCCCAAAGGCCTCAACCATGAATATGACGTTTTTCCATCATAGATAATTCATTGCACCCTGTTCTACCCGGAATATGATGTTCTATTATATAATAATGTAATCTATATTATGCCAATGTAGACAAAAACGTGTACCTAGAGAGATATATATGAATACTTTCCATTGTCTTTAGTATAATATGTTTTTTCATTTTTTTCCCCAGACTCGCTTAAATTATTTCCCAATTCCAGCAAAGGTAGTATGAGGTACCGGGCCTCTCGAAGTTTTCACAGTGTCAGATTTTATCACTGAGTTATTACCCAGCTTTCCCAGTGTCAGATATCATCCTAGTGTAGATCGCGAATATACTAATCGCTAATTTTTATCGTGAATTTTCGATACAAAAGGATACACTAATAAGCTTGTCATAAGACTCAGTCTGATATTCTTGTCAGAAGACTATGAAACCAATAGATGGTGCTATTGGGTTATGAACAGCGCCCTCTATTGGTTTCATAGTCTTCTGACAAGAATATTAGACTTGGCATAAGACTGTGAAACCAATAGAGGGAGCTGTATCTCACATTGCACAAGCGCTCTCTTACCCAAGATGGCCGCTGCAGACTTCTCCCTCACATGGCACATATGCACGGTTCTGTGCTCCCTTATCCAAGATGGCTGTCGCAAACCTGTCACCCACACAACGCATGCACCAATGTGCTGATACCAACACGCCTGCGCCGGCATCTCAGCGCGTATACTACGTATTTAAACACACGCTCACCACAGTCCAGCAAGCTCTAAACAAAACATTTGCCTCTTAACAGCCATGATGCCACACTAATCTTGCAGCCTGGTAAGTCTCCCTTACACCTTCTGACCCGGCTCCAACTTCTGGCTATTGCAGAGGACCACACTATACACTACTGCTCCCACTCTACTGTATATTCAACTTGGAAAACAGAAAACAACAGTCACAGAAAACACATAGATTTGCGTTCACTATTTAGTGATCCTATGTGATGGGAAGTACCCTATATAGTGAGATACCCACTCAGTGTACATAAGCATACACGAACAAAGGATAAACTGAGACTAGAAGGGTATAGTAGAAAAAATATATACATATACTTTATTAAGCAATACATAAAAAATCATTATTTCATGGGTGATATATCACATCAGATAAAAAGGTGGACTACACCTGAGGGGACATAATATGATTACATACAAAGAAGGGGGCAAGGAGGTCAACGCTCAGCTATACCTCAGCTAAGATTCACAAATAGCTAGAGAAAGTGCAAGTGCATATTTCAAAGCTTGTAGCATATATATATATATATATATATATATATATATATATGACCTGTTTCACATGCAAAAAAGTTCTCCACATACACTGACCTAAAGAATTATTAGGAACACCGTACTAATACGGTGTTGGACCCCCTTTTGCCTTTAGAACTGCCTTAATTCTACGTGGCATTGATTCAACAAGGTGCTGATAGCATTCTTTAGAAAGGTTGGCCCATATTGATAGGATAGCATCTTGCAGTTGAGTTGAGGGATGCACATCCAGAGTACGAAGCTCCCGTTCCACCACATCCTAAAGATGCTCTATTGGGTTGAGATCTGGTGACTGTGGGGGCCATTTTAGTACAGTGAACTTATTGTCATGTTCAAGAAACCAATTTGAAATGATTCGAGCTTTGTGACATGGTGCATTATCCTGCTGGAAGAAGCCATCAGAGGATGGGTACATGGTGGTCATGAAGGGATGGACTTGGTCAGAAACAATGCTCAGGTAGCCCATGGCATTTAAACGATGGCCAATTGGCACTAGGGGGCCTAAAGTGTGCCCAGAAAACATCCCCCACACCATTACACCACCACCACCAGCCTGCACAGTGGTAACAAGGCATGATGGATACATGTTCTCATTCTGTTTACGCCAGTGGCGGATCCAGGGGGGGGAAACGGGGCAATTGCCCGCCCTGAGCTGGCGGCGGCGGCAGCGGGGCACAGGGAGATGAGCGCTTCCATTGTGGAAGCGCTCATCTCCAGTCATCTGTATCGCCGTCCTCAGGACAGCAATACAGATGCCTGCCTGTGCTGCGGCAGGGAAGGGAGAGGCGTGTCCCTTTCCCTTCCTCTGATAGGCTGCCGACCTAGTGCCTGCAGCCTATCAGAGGCCGGCGCAGGCGGCGCGATGATGTCATCACGCCGCCTGAGCCATACAGCGTGGGACACAGGCCTGAAGAGGCCTGCATCGCATCGCTGACATGGAGGTAAGTATGTGTGTTTTTTTTTTTTCTTCATTATATACAATATTTTTACTGGCAAAGGGGGGGCTATTACTGGCAAAGGGGGGCTATTACTGGCAAAGGGGGGCTATTACTGGCAAAGGGGGGGCTATTACTGGCAAAGGGGGGGGGCTATTACTGGCAAAGGGGGGGTCTCTTATTTCTGGCAAAGGGGGATCTCTTATTACTGGCAAAGGGGGGTCTCTTATTACTGGCAAAGGTGGGTCTCTTATTACTGGCAAAGGGGGGGCTGTTATTACTGGCAAAGGGGGGCTGTTATTACTGGCAAAGGGGGGCTCCTATTACTGGCAAAGGAGGGCTCTTATTACTGGGGGCTGTTATTACTGGAGGCTCTTATTACTGGCTCAGAGGGGCTGTTATTACTGGGGGCTGTTATTACTGGCAAAGGGGGGCTCTTATTACTGGGGGCTGTTATTAATGGCACAGAGGGGCTCTTATTACTGGGGGCTGTTATTACTGGCACAGAGGGGCTCTTATTACTGGGGGCTGTTATTACTGGCACCGGGGGGGCTGCTATTACTGGCACCGGGGGGCTGCTATTACTGGCACAGGGGGGCTATTATTACTGGCACATGATTGGGGGCACTATAGGGGCATCTACTGAGGCCACAAAGAATGGGTATTTTATATGGGCTCTCTGTACAGTACAATTTTATACTGGGACACATTATGGTGGGTACTATGGGGAAGGGGGAGAGGAGCACTATGGGGTCATCTACGGGGGGCACTAAGAAGGGGTATTTTATACTTGCAAATTATGGGGGACACTGAGGGCATCTACTGGAGCATTTTATACTGGTACATTATGGGGGGCACTAGGAGGAAGGAGGGTGTGGAGCACTATGGGGTCATTTACTGGGGGCACTATATAGGGGTATTTTATACTGGCACATTATGGGGGCACTATGGGGACATTAGCTCAACTGGGGGCATTACAAGGGGGTATTTTTTGCACTGTCACATTATAAGGAGAATTATTACTACTGGGGGGGGGGAATTATGGTGGGCTTTATTACTCCCCCATGGTATGACCCCCTAGTAGCAGCACCAGCCTCTTTCTGCTCTGCTATTCCTCTGCCCCTTCTCCAAATACTTATTATGAAATCTTTCTCATTAGGATAAAACACATCAGCTCCGCCGAGCCCCCGGCCAAAGTGTGGAAGTGGCGTCCGAGATCCCGAAGGGCCAAGCCAAGTAACTGTAAGTGTTCATGTGAAATATGATTGTTATACACATATAGCCTACACTGTGGAGTCTGTTCTATAAGCACCATTGTTTTGTGGCGGCGGACAGAAAATAATCTGAAAGTGCCCCTCCCGAGACCAGGCTCTGGATCCGCCACTGGTTTACGCCAAATTCAGACTCTACCATTTGAATGTCTCAACAGAAATCAAGACTCATCAGACCAGGCAACATTTTTCCAGTCTTCAACAGTCCAATTTTGGTGAGCTCGTGCAAATTGTAGCCTCTTTTTCCTATTTGTAGTGGAGATGAGTGGTACCCGGTGGGCTCTTCTGCTGTTGTAGCCCACCTTTCTTTCCCATTCTGACATTCAGTTTGGAGTTCAGGAGATTGTCTTGACCCAGGACCACAACCCTACATGCATTGAAGCAACTGCCATGTGATTGGTTGACTAGATAATCGCATTAATGAGAAATAAAACAGGTGTTCCTAATAATTCTTTAGGTGAGTATATATCACAAATATTCACAATTTATGCTGATGTATACACCTGTATCTCCACTGCCAGTGCATCAAATTAGGACATACATGTGTATAGCGCACAGACCCAGACCCACATGGGAAAAGGGGACTAGTGCCTTCAACTCAGCAAAAAAGCGCATGTGTGCATGTTATCATCTATTATAAAAAGTAGAAACAGAGTCCTATAAGGATGCATGAACGTGCATGTTGCCTCAGGGGCAGATGAAAATACCTACTGGTGCCCAAGTGGAGCAATGCAAAGACACGCACATACAAATAAATGCAGCCTAGAAATCAGACATTTGAGTGACCATGTCTAAATAGATACAATCAAGATATCAGAAATAGTCACTGAGATCGATTCCTGCACTAAAGAAGACATAGCTGAATCATGCTGCAGATCATAAGCTGACAAAGCAAGGAGGAGCCTCACACTATAACATTGCGTACCCATATAGTAAAGACAGTCCAAACTCAGGAGAGCCACGTACCACGATGCGCGTTTCGGCTAGGATGCCTTCTTCTGGGGGATGGAAGAAGGCATCCTAGCCGAAACGCGCATCGTGGTACGTGGCTCTCCTGAGTTTGGACTGTCTTTACTATATGGGTACGCAATGTTATAGTGTGAGGCTCCTCCTTGCTTTGTCAGCTTATGATCTGCAGCATGATTCAGCTATGTCTTCTTTAGTGCAGGAATCGATCTCAGTGACTATTTCTGATATCTTGATTGTATCTATTTAGACATGGTCACTCAATTGTCTGATTTCTAGGCTGCATTTATTTGTATGTGCGTGTCTTTGCATTGCTCCACTTGGGCACCAGTAGGTATTTTCATCTGCCCCTGAGGCAACATGCACGTTCATGCATCCTTATAGGACTCTGTTTCTACTTTTTATAATAGATGATAACATGCACACATGCGCTTTTTTGCTGAGTTGAAGGCACTAGTCCCCTTTTCCCATGTGGGTCTGGGTCTGTGCGCTATACACATGTATGTCCTAATTTGATGCACTGGCAGTGGAGATACAGGTGTATACATCAGCATAAATTGTGAATATTTGTGATATATGTGGAGAACTTTTTTGCATGTGAAACAGGTCCTATGTATATATATAGATATATGTTACAAGCTTTGAAATATGCACTTGCACTTTCTCTAGCTATTTGTGAATCTTAGCTGAGGTATAGCTGAGCATTGACCTCCTTGCCCCCTTCTTTGTATGTAATCATATTATGTCCCCTCAGGTGTAGTCCACCTTTTTATCTGATGTGATATATCACCCATTAAATAATGATTTTTTATGTATTGCTTAATAAAGTATATGTATATATTTTTTCTACTATACCCTTCTAGTCTCAGTTTATCCTTTGTTCGTGTATGTATATTCAACTTACCTATGCTTATCCTCTCCACCCCGTACCTTGGGGTTATTTGCAGCCTCATGGTCAATGATTACAATGAGATCTGAATATGTTTTTTCAGGAGCTTTATTGCTTTTGATAAATATATGTATATGCATATAGGTGAATATTAGTAACCACTTTTTCATCCTTCATATACTTATGTACGCCTTAGATACTTACCCCATTCTTTATATTACAGCGATCTATTAAAAAAGATCTCTCATGACCGAAACGTCTACTAAGATATCGCAGCTTTACTGGACAACATACGGCGTAATCAAATAAAAATAAAATGAAGCATTTATGCCCGATTGGGGCAATTCATTGTGATTCAATTATCAATTTTGCCTTAATTTTTTTTAATACTTTTGGCACTTTATTCACATTTTGGATTGCTTGTACCACAATAAATTCACTTGGCACATTTGAATCCTCCAGAGTGCGCGTGGTTTCCTCTATTAATTTAGTGAAAGCTTTGTCATCTCCAATTTTTGGGATTCCTAAAATTTGTGGTCAGAACTATATTTGGAAGTTTGATTTGGGATGATCTCTCTTAATATGGTCTACAAGGACTTTGTTGACCAATGCTGATTTCCTTCGGTGGGATGCTATATGTACGAAATGCTGGGGGGCTGTTTATTGGTGACCTGACCCCTGTTGTACACTCTGGTAATGACAGACTTAACAAATTTCTCCAACAGGTGGAACTGTTATTGGGCTTGTTGACCTCATTATTAAGTTGTTTTAACTGAGATTTGGGGGAAAAAAATTAATTAAAGAGGTTTCCCGTTAGCAACTTTTATCAGAGCTCCACAGGACAGCTGACAAATGTATGATCGCTGGGGGTCCAATCATTAAGACCTCAAGCAATCCAGAGAACAGGGGTCCCAAAGTCCCATCTGTAAGTGGGCAATAGTGTGCATTACAAATGAGTGAATTGATTCATCTCATCAGTAGAACTTCTTCACCTGTAAGATGCTGTACTCACAGGTAAAGACATGTCCACCTGACGCAAGATTGACAGGGCCAGATATTTAGCCCTGCCTGGGCCACTGCTCCAATTAGGGCAGAGGCTCTGCTTCAGCTTCGGAAAAAAAGTGTCAGCTGAAGCAGAGCCTGCGTCCTTGCTCTGCTAACCAGAGCAGCAATGATGGCAGGGAATTTTCAGGGCCAGGCTAAATGTCAGCCCCCATAGGGGAAAATCCCAGCTAATTAAAGGAACCAATTTGTTGGAATTGATTTCCTCATCTCTAGTGTGCTTGCATGACCGCTGCTCCATTCTTTTCTATGGGAGTACCAGATATAGCTGAGTGCAGTACTATGCAGTCTTATACAGGGAGTGCAGAATTATTAGGCAAATGAGTATTTTGACCACATCATCCTCTTTATGCATGTTGTCTTACTCCAAGCTGTATAGGCTCGAAAGCCTATTACCAATTAAGCATATTAGGTGATGTGCATCTCTGTAATGAGAAGGGGTGTGGTCTAATGACATCAACACCCTATATCAGGTGTGCATAATTATTAGGCAACTTCCTTTCCTTTGGCAAAATGGGTCAAAAGAAGGACTTGACAGGCTCAGAAAAGTCAAAAATAGTGAGATATCTTGCAGAGGGATGCAGCACTCTTAAAATTGCAAAGCTTCTGAAGCGTGATCATCGAACAATCAAGCGTTTCATTCAAAATAGTCAACAGGGTCGCAAGAAGCGTGTGGAAAAACCAAGGCGCAAAATAACTGCCCATGAACTGAGAAAAGTCAAGCGTGCAGCTGCCAAGATGCCACTTGCCACCAGTTTGGCCATATTTCAGAGCTGCAACATCACTGGAGTGCCCAAAAGCACAAGGTGTGCAATACTCAGAGACATGGCCAAGGTAAGAAAGGCTGAAAGACGACCACCACTGAACAAGACACACAAGCTGAAACGTCAAGACTGGGCCAAGAAATATCTCAAGACTGATTTTTCTAAGGTTTTATGGACTGATGAAATGAGAGTGAGTCTTGATGGGCCAGATGGATGGGCCCATGGCTGGATTGGTAAAGGGCAGAGAGCTCCAGTCCAACTCAGATGCCAGCAAGGTGGAGGTGGAGTACTGGTTTGGGCTGGTATCATCAAAGATGAGCTTGTGGGGCCTTTTCGGGTTGAGGATGGAGTCAAGCTCAACTCCCAGTCCTACTGCCAGTTTCTGGAAGACACCTTCTTCAAGCAGTGGTACAGGAAGAAGTCTGCATCCTTCAAGAAAAACATGATTTTCATGCAGGACAATGCTCCATCACACGCGTCCAAGTACTCCACAGCGTGGCTGGCAAGAAAGGGTATAAAAGAAGAAAATCTAATGACATGGCCTCCTTGTTCAACTGATCTGAACCCCATTGAGAACCTGTGGTCCATCATCAAATGTGAGATTTACAAGGAGGGAAAACAGTACACCTCTCTGAACAGTGTCTGGGAGGCTGTGGTTGCTGCTGCACGCAATGTTGATGGTGAACAGATCAAAACACTGACAGAATCCATGGATGGCAGGCTTTTGAGTGTCCTTGCAAAGAAAGGTGGCTATATTGGTCACTGATTTGTTTTTGTTTTGTTTTTGAATGTCAGAAATGTATATTTGTGAATGTTGAGATGTTATATTGGTTTCACTGGTAAAAATAAATAATTGAAATGGGTATATATTTGTTTTTTGTTAAGTTGCCTAATAATTATGCACAGTAATAGTCACCTGCACACACAGATATCCCCCTAAAATATCTAAAACTAAAAACAAACTAAAAACTACTTCCAAAAATATTCAGCTTTGATATTAATGAGTTTTTTGGGTTCATTGAGAACATGGTTGTTGTTCAATAATAAAATTAATCCTCAAAAATACAACTTGCCTAATAATTCTGCACTCCCTGTAGAAGTGAACAGAGCAGTGATCACTCATGCACACTACTTTTCTTTTCATGCATAGGACTAAGGGACCGTTGTCGTCATGAATGGTTGGGATCGGTCGGACTCTCCAATGATCATAGAAAACCAATCCTGGTGATATTGTTAATGAGGAAACCATTTTAAGTCTGTTGATGGATCTGCGAACAATCAGATGGTTGTGAAGCTACCATGAATACATGTTCCCGATTGCACAATTGGCTTCCAAGGGCCATGCCAGCTGTGATTCCTGACCTCTAAGGTTGTATCCCTGCTAGGCTAAGCAGGACCTTGAATATACATGACTTGGTTGTCTTCTGGTTTCCACTGCCACCATCCTTTCCGGTGACTTACAGCCTATAGTGAAAAAACTGATAATGCTTTCATATGTAGAGATAAACAGATTCTTGAGAAACATGAAACGCAATAACTTTCTGAGATGCCATATGTTTCGAGAATCTCTTAAGAAAACTGATAGAAACTGCATAATCAGCGAGTCTGTAATGAAAACAGGGAATACTGTTTCTAGAAACCTATTGGAATAAGTCTATTACCATCAATGGCTGCTCATGAAAGTATGTCCTTCGTTATAGTCACAGAAGGCGAAATGATCCCGAGAACATCATTGGTGCCTTCTTCAAATTATCATATGTAGTCATCATTTCAATTAGCTATGGCTTTATCTCAGTTCATTAGCCTTATTTCTATATGCAAAATTAAACATTTTACTGCACAGTTTGAAAACATCAGAATTCATGGTAGAAAATCTACTAGTTAATTAAGTTAATTACTTAGTTTGCATTGCTAATAAAAGTAAGTATCTATGCAGGTATTATTTACAGGTATACACACACACATAGGCCCTGATTTATCCACACTGGCTCGTGCTACATCAGTCTTGATAGCGTCTGAGCTGCCGAATCAGGCATTTAATTTATGAAGAGGCGCACCAGCTATTCTGTAAAACTTTTTGTTTTTTTTTTTTTTTTTCGATGTCCTTAGCTATACTTTAAAGGGCATCTGTCAGCAGATTTGTACCTATGACACTGGCTGACCTGTTACATGTGCGCTTGGCAGCTGAAGGCATCTGTGTTTGTCCCATGTTCATATGTGCCCGCATTGCTGAGAAACATGATGTTTAAATATATGCAAATGAGCCTCTAGGAGCAACGGGGGCGTTACCGTTACACCTAGAGGCTCTGTTTCACTCAAAATGCTGCACCCTCTGCACTTTCATTGACAGGGCCAGGCTGTAATGATTAGAGATGAGCGAATCGGATCCCACGAAGTGGAATTCGATCCAAATTTCAGGATGAATTCGATTCGCCTAGAAGCCGAATTTCCTCGTGCTTCGTGTCAGCAAATCGATTTAACCTGAAATAGTATAAAAAACAAAAAAATTCAAACTTACCTCCTCCATTTGCTCGCGAGGGGTTGCCATCTTGCTTGAAGATCTCGACCGAAATCCTGTGCGGCACGAGATTACATCATTACCCTGGCTGACGTGATGACATAACAAATCACCACGCCAGCTGTCGAAATGATGTAATCTCGCACCGCACAGGATTTCGGCCGAGATCTTCAAGCAAGATGGCAGCGGCCGGCCCTTTGCGAGCAAATGGAAGTGATAAGTATAATTTAAAAAAAAGTTGTTAATTTTACACTCAGATGCCGCGATTATGTATGGACGCGTCTGAGGGGTACAATGACGGGGGCGGTTCTATCGTGCATTTTCCCGTGATGCACCTGCATCCTACCCGGCCCAAATTCATGACGCCCGTGTGAAAGAGGCCTTCAGAACAGCTCAAGCAAGAGGCTGCGCCCATAATCATGTCCAGGAAATAGAATAAAAAAATCTGCAATCAGAAATAAAAGCTAATTATATAAAAAAATATTTGTACCACTATCTGGTTTGAACTGGCAAAAAAAATAATTATAGATGGCACATTCCCGTTAATACAGACACAAAAGATTTCCCTCATTATGCTTTGCTGAAACTTGCTTATACCCTTGGTCCCCAGCTTTTCTGCTATGTGGCAGATTTGTAGGAGAATTTTCTGTGACCTTCTTATTCATCTGAATGGGGCTTCTATTTGCCTACCACCAAAACAACCCAATTGAGGTTGTAAGGAACCAACAGTTTTTTGAAAAAAAAATAAAAAACTGTTGACAGTACAGTACCTGTGTAAGCTTGTACTATTTTCTGATACACTACGTTTTGGCTTAGAAAAAACATCCTTAGAAACTGAATGTGTGAATCCGGTCTTATGTAGATTATTCTATCCCTCATTTCTGTTGGATACGGGTGTCATCTGGAAGTCTATTTTGAAACTCATGAATCATTATTTGTTAGAACTTTTTTTTTAAACTGAAATTGCAGTCCATAGATCTAATCAATATGGAGAAAATCTGTCTTTAATAATTGGAAAAAAATATTTTCAGTATATAAAGCTACTCAAGTAGATTCAATGGATTACACAGAATTAGAAAAAAATGACTGCTTTCTTCCAAAAATATTTCATACCTGTAATTCGTTCAAATGTTGTGTAGAGTATTACATGTTTTTGAGTCATCCAGTAGTATATATTTATAAAAACATAGCTAATTGCTATCTGTATACATCTCAGACTTTGCTATCTCAGTCAGACTGCCTGGTCACACTGATTAGAAGATGCTCAATACTGTTAGTCATCAGCCACTTGTGTGCTGAAGAATCCTGTGTGTCTATAGATCAGTGAACCATATTCACCAGGGGTCATCCAAAATGGACCACCATAGGTTAGGGTAAACTACCAGGGATCAGACACTCACAGCCTAGATGTTTTATCCTTGAAAGCATCAATGGAGTTTAGCCCACACGGGTGCAGCTTTCAGTAATACCCTTCACAGTGGCCGGATGTCTTGTTCTCCAGTGTGTGCCACAGTGAAAATAGAGTTGTACAGAGCTGTACTGCATTCTGTGATAAAGTGTGGCGCAAGCCTCAAATGAAATCCAAGAAACAGAAGAGTCAGAGAGTGAGAGGTTTACTTGAAATAAAACATGGAGGTTACATGACAAGCAGAGGTTCAAATAAGCTTGGCGGTTACATTCTTCTGATAACAGAGGCACCAGTAATTAATTACAGAACCTGTGACAGCAGGGTAGCTGTGGTTCATTCTCTTCACCTAGACTGGGCTTCCTCAAGATTTTCTGGCAATTGTATGACTGCCTTAAAAGGAACCTGTCACCAGTTTTATGGTGTCCTAACTAAGGGCAACATAAATAAGTGACTGATTCTCTTAGCAAAATGCTGGGTCAGTTTCTTTAATTAACCCAGTCAATCTGCCAACATCTTGTATTGAAAAGCTCTAGCTCATAATGATGAGTCTTGAATATTCATGAGCTCCTGACTCTCCCCGCCTACCTGCTGCTGATTGACAGTTATTTTCCATATGAATCAGCAGCAGGTGGGCAGGGGAGTGGCTATAGCTTTGAATAAAAAAAAAACGCTGGACTCAATAACATCACGCTGGACTCAAATCAGTTCATTAGTATGCGGCATCTTTGTGTGTATATTATGAGGTAACCATCTGTTACACCAGTAAGTGAATACATCTAAGGTACTTTTTAGTAGTTAATGATTGTATATAATTAGTTAGATTATAATCAAATATCCACATGACAGGTTCCCTTTAATTGTTGCATGGACTGCAACTACCATCTCATGTTTTTTTTATCTGCTGCCACATAATCTCTCACTTTAAGTCTGTTGGTAGATGCCAGCAGAATATTCATAAGTATTAGCTAACACCTAGACAGGACATGACATGGGTTGTTGGCATACCTCAGCAGACCAAAACATCTAATGACTTATCATCACCTTTGATATCACACCTGTTTTATCCACAAATATGACAAATATTCTCTACATGAGGGCCAATCTTTACTAGCTAAAGGGGTTGCAGGACTAATTGCAGACAGGGACCAATATCCAAGGAAAAAGGTGATACTTGTTTGGGCACAGACTCTAAGAAGACGAGTATGTCCATGTTAATTTGAGAAAGGAGACTTCTGGTCCCCAAAAGGATTTGTTTCTGAAACGTATTCAGCAAAGAAAACTACGTTGAATCTTATCCTGTCTAGGTCTTCAGGGAGCCCTGTCTATGTTTTTGGTCCCAGTCTCCAATTGGTCCTGCTACTCCAGTCCCCAGGTTTGGTTGGCTTTGAAGTGTTCTTTGACATTCAGGTAGTGACAGCGTAAGATGACATCCATGGGCAAACTGAACAGAAATAATGGTGATGTCATGTTGTGAATAAGAATAACTGTTAAAAAAAATCAAGCACATAGAACGTGGAGAAGAATGTGCCTGTTCACACTGCATTAGCACCGTATGTTTACTTTATGCACCAGGAAAGCTCCCGACACATACGATAAGTGATCCATTGGCCCTCATGTACCTGAAGGGGCCAAGCAAATATATTTTTGGCTTCTATTGGACTGGTATCTGTTAGGGATTCTTTTTTATCTGTATAGAATAGTGCATCATACGTATCCCATACATTATGACACCATTATGTGATTTACCCCTGTAATGGGACATCACCTTGTGCATTATCCCTGCATTCTGACTGCACTGTGTGTTATCCTTTAAATGTGACAGCATTGTGTATATTACATATGTACTGTGAGATTATCTCTGTACTTTTACATCACAGTGTGAATCTTTGTAAATTGCCATCACTGTGTGCATTATCCATGTATTGTGACACCACTGAGTGCATTATCCCTGCACTGTGACATCACTGTATGAATTATCCACGTATTGGGACATCACTGTGTATTATGCCTGTACCGTGACATTGCTGTGTGCATTATATCTGTACATTAGGGTACAACTGCAAAAAAAAGGGGGGTCAGTCAGCACTTCCCAATGCAAAGGTGCACCTGGCCATGGCTAGAAACACAGGAAAAAAATACAATGCAGCAGCACCCTGCAAACGCAAATTCTATGTACAATAATGACATAGTTACAGGAAATATTCTGGTGCTAATGCTACGCTTATTTTATAAATGTGAGATTCTTGGCAAATACATTTTGTACAAAATTATTTGGGCCCGTCTGCCGGCGTCAAGGCGATCTCTATAAGACGGGAAACCTAACACTAAATACTACCTATTATGTGTCATAACCGCCTCCATTAAATCCAGGGAATGCAGGTACCAACATGCATGCTGAGCCCACTCTATACCTCTCCTGGTGCCAAAAGGCTTCCAATGAGTTCAGTGAGAGCAGGCTGGTCAGGGGTGCAAGACCAACAGTAGTCAGTCACACCCCCAACTCAGTACAACTGCAAGAAAAAGGGGGTCAGTCAGCACATCCCAATGCGCAGGTGCACGCTGCCATGGCTAGAAACACAAAGTAAAAAAAAAAAAATGCAACAGCACTCTGGAAACCAAATAAAGTACAATAATGCCATAATTATAGATAATATTCTGGTGCTAATGCTATGCTTAATTTGTAATATTGATATTCTTGGCAAATACATTTTGTACCAGCCTGTCTGCCCAATAGGCTGATTTTAACCCTTTCAGGACCCTGCCATATTTCACCTTAAGGACCAGGCCGTTTTTTGGTTATCCAAGCTATTCTGAGAGTGTTTTCTCGTGACACATTGTACTTCATGATAGTGATAAATTTAATTCAATATTATTATTATTATTATTTTTTTTATCCCCAATTGACGAAAAAAAATGTCAACATTTTCAACTTTCCAAATTTCTATTTCACTGCTTTTAAAACAGATAGTGATTAGTGTTGGTCAAGCACCAAAGTGCTCAGGTGCTCAAGTAGAACACTTCGGGCTGCTCGGGTGCTCGGTAGATGGAAGTCAATGGGAGAACCCGAGCATTAAACCAGGCACCCCCTGCACTGAAGAGGGAAGGGTGTCTGGTTCATAGGAAAAGGTCATCTATTGATGGAAACACCACTGAAATGGTTCGGGAACAACATGGGGAGGATATCTGGATGCATCTTGGACTCCCAGGTCGTGGCTGGGAACGATGTTGTCCGAGTAGTACGCCACTTTTACAGACTGACAATAATACCCACCAAACTGAAGAGAAAATCGATTTTAGAGGAAAAATTGTTAGTAAACATTCTTTCTTGTATATTGTCTTGTATATAACGTGCAAGTGCTGCCAAAAATTACAAGGAAGAGGCACTCCGATACAACCTGAATATCACATAAAGGAGGGCCTCATTCACATTGTGGTACAATTGTTCAGGTAGAGAGACTCCTACACTCATAAAGCCTATGCACTAAGCAGAAGGGCTGCCAAAAATTACAAGGAACCTGCACTCCAATACACCCTTTATTACACATAAAGGAGGGCATCATACAGACCCTTGAGAATTTATGATTGATGGCCTGCTGGTGACCCTCTAAAACATTAGGGGTGAGATCCTGCTGCTGAGCTGACCATCAAAAAAATATTGTGGGCAAGGGCATTCTGCCAACCTGACCATCTAAAAAATGTTGTCAGTGAGGGCCTGCTGCCGAGCTGACCATCTAAAACATTATGGGCGAGGGCCTGCTGCTGAGCTGACCGGCTAAAAGATGTTGTGGGCAAGGGCCTGCTGCCGAGCTGACAATCCCAAAAATTTTGTGGGCGAGGGCCTGCTGCCAAACTGACCATCTAAAACATTATGGGTGAGGGCCTGCTGCCAAACTAACCATTAAAAAATTTGTGGGCAAGGGCCTGCTGCCGAGCTGACCATCTAAAAAAATTGTGGGCGAGAGCCTGCTGCCGGGCTGATAATCTAAAACATTATGGGCATTTTCAGTTGACAGGGGAATGCGCTTATCAGTTAATATGTCCCCAGCAGCACTAAATAAACTCTCTGACAAAACAATGGCGGAGGGGCAGGCCAGCACCTGCAAAGGGTAGAGCGCTAGTTTGTGCCACGTGTCCAGCTTGGACACCCAATAGTTGTAAGGCACACAGGGATCACTGAGAATGCTACGTACTCCTTCACCATCTTCCAACATTTTTTCCTCCTTGTGACCCTAGGCCGCACATCAGGTGGAGGGTGCAGGTGGGGTGTCATAAAACTGTCCCAGGCGAGTGTTGCCCTGCCTCTGTTGGAACTGCTTTGTGTTCCCCTCGTCTGCACTCTTCGGTTGACCAAGGAACTACGTACTCTGGAGCCAGCGTTGTCAGCTGGAAACTTTTTGAGCAATTTTTCCACAAAGACTCGTCCTCTCCACCACAGGAATGAGAGATGAGAAGTTCTCTTTGCAGCGGGGGTTGAGAAGGGTGAACAACCAGTAATCGGTGTTGGCCAAAATGAGTGCAACGCAAGGGTCACTGGAAAGGCAGCCTAACATAAAGTCAGCCATGTGTGTCAGAGTTCCAACAGACAAGACTTCGCTGTCCTCATCAGGAGGATGACTCTCAATATCCTCATTCTCTTCCTCCTCTTCTACCCATCCACGCTGAACAGATGGAATAAATACCATGGGTACTACACTCTGTAGCGGAGGCAACCGTCTCCTGCTCCTCCTCCTCATCATCCAATTCGCACTGAGAAGACGAACTGAGGGTTGTCTGGGTACCACCCTGTGTACTTTCTTCCCCCATTTCCACCTCTTCCACATGCAAAGCAGCGAGCGTTTGAGTAGACACAGAAGTGGGATGGTTACACTGATAATAGCGTTATCGCCGCTCACCATCTGTGTTGATTCCTCAAAGTTGTGTAAAACCTCACCGAGGTCAGACATCAATGCCCACTCGTTTCTTGTGAAGAGCGGAAGCTGACTGGAAAGGCGACGACCATGTTGCAGCTGGTATTTCATTACTGCCCTCTGCTGCTCACAAAGCCTGACCAACATGTGGAACGTCGAGTTCCAACGCGTGCTCACGTCGCACAACAGTCGGTGAGGTGGCAATTGCAAGCACTGCTGCAGTGTTGCCAGACTGGCGGAAGCTGTCGATGACTTGCGGAAATGGGCACACACACGGCGCACCTTCTCCAGTAGCTCAGGCAAATTGGGGTAGGGTTTGAGAAACCGCTGAATCACTAGGTTGAACACGTGGGCTAGGCATAATATGTGTGTGAGCTTGCCGAGCACCAAAGCCGCCACTAAGTTACGGCCATTATCAGACACAACCATGCCTGGTTCTAGGTTGAGTGGCGAGAGCCACAGCTCAGTCTGGTCCCTTATCCCCTGCCACAGCTCTGCGGCGGTGTGCTGTTTGTCACCTAAGCAGATCAGTTTAAGCACGGCCTGTTACCGCTTCCCCACTGCTACCAGCTACTGACTGATGGCTGACTGGTGCTGCAAGATGATAATTCAGAGGTGGAAGTGAAGAAGGAGGCAGAGGAGTAGAGGTGGCTTAGTAAACTCTGATGGAAGTAAGGCCCACAATCCTTGGCATTGGTTGCACCCGTGCCATCCCAGGGTACGACTCGCTCCCGGCCTCCACAACAAGCACCCAGTGTGCCGTTAGGGAAATGTAGGGTCCCTGACCAAAAGCACTTGTCCATGTGTCAGTCGTGAAGTGGACATTCCCAATAACTGCGTTGGTTAGGGCACGGGCAATGTTAAGGGACACATGTTGGTGTAAGGCTGGGACTGCACACCGTGAAAAATATTGGCGGCTGGGGACAGAGTACCGCGGGACAGCCGCCGCCATCATGCTGCAGAAAGCCTCAGTGTCCACAAGACTAAATGGCACGAATTCCAGGACCATCAATTTAGAAAGGTGCGCATTTAGTGCTATGGCCTGTAGGTGGGTGGATAGGTATTTGCGCTTTCGTTCAAAGGCCTGGGGTATAGACATCTGTACGTTGCGCTGGGACACTGAAGTGGATGTGCTAGCTGATGGTGCTTGCAAAGGTCCAGGTGCCTGGCGGGAGGCATCCGGGCCTGCCTCTTGGACAGGGGATTGGCCAGCACGTAACACAGGGGAAGAGGAGGCAGTGGTATGACCCGCAGACACTGGTTGTGGACCCATGCGTTCGACCCACCTATTACAGTGCTTTGATGCCATGTGGCAGATCATGCTGGTGGTGGGGAGGTTGCTAGTGTTCACGCCGCTGCTCATTTTGGTACGGCACAGGTTGCAAATGGCAATTCTTTTATCGTCTGCACTTTCCTCACAAAAGCGCCAGACCGCGGAACACCTACCTCTTGGCAAGGGAGATTGCTGCAAGGGGGTGCTCCGGGGAACTGTTTGGTGTGGCCCACCTTCTTCCTTTTGCCACCCCACTGCCTCTTCCATCCTGTTGTGGTACTGCGGATCCCTCCCCCTCTGTCCTGCTGTCTTTGCTCGGCTTGCCATCCTACCAGGTTGGGTCAGTGACTTCATCGTCCACCACCTCCTCTTCCACTTCCTCACTTTGGCTATCCTCCTGACTTGTTGACCAAACAACAACCTCAGTTATTGACAATTGTGTCTCATCCTCATCATGAATCTCTTAAGACACTAATTGCGTTTGAATTATTGGCAACTGTGTCTCATCATCATCGTCCACCTCGTGAAACACTAATTGCCGTTCCTCACCGTCATCTTCTTGTGACTGTGGATGCTCAAAAGTTTGGAATTAGGGCACAATATCTCCTCATGTTCCTCTTCAAATGGACTTGTCGAGAGGCTCAAATCAAGGAATGGCGAGGAAAAGAGCTGCTCAGACTATCCGAGTGTGGGATCACTTATTTGCCAAGACTCTCCATGGTGGGAGGAAGGAGGATCAGGGTGAGGATTCTGTTGACCAGACTCTTGGCTACTGATACTGGACTTTGTGGAAGACAGGGTGGTGCTTAACTGACCCTGCAATCCAACCAACCACCTGGTCGCACTGGTGTGACTTTGAGAGTGGTGTCCTGTGCCGCCCTGCAAACTGGGACATGAAGCTAGGTTTCGTGAATGAGTTTGTTTCTTGTGCTCTGGCAGCAGGCACAGTTTCACCGCTCCCAGGGCTACGGCCTCTGCTTGCACCATCAGCAGCACAGCCACTTCCCCATCCCCTACTGCTTGCCTTGCGCATATAAAATGGTATATATGCTTGCAAGTATGTCACATGTACAGTAGCGCAGGATTTGTAAGTGTATGCGCAAATAAAGTACACAGAATGTCACAGATATTTTTAAGATGCACATATGTTAAATGGGAGGTATAGCGCAAGTAATGTCGCTGTTACCACCGCCTAATAAAAATTAAACTGAATTAATGTCACTGATATTTAGGTTGCACAAACATTATACAGGAGGTATAGCGCAAGTAATGTCGCTGTCACTACCGCCTAAGAAAAAATGACACTGAATGAATGTCACTGATATTTAGGATGGGCACACGTTAAACAGGAGGTATAGCGCAAGTAATGTCGCTGTCACCACCGCCTAATAATTAAATTACACTGATAATGTCACTGATATTTAGGTTGCACAAACATTATACTGTACAGGAGGTATAGCACAAGTAATGTCGCTGTCACCACCACCTAATACAAATTTACACTGAATGAATGTCACTGATATTTAGGATGGGCAAACATTATACAAGAGATGTAGCGCAGGTAATTTAACTGTCCGCAGCGGACACCGTCTACAGAAAAAGTACACTGGATGTCACAGATACTTTTAGGCTGCGCACACGTTACACAGGAGATGTAGCGCAGATAATGTCGCTGTCTGCAGCGGCCAAACAATTGCAAGCTATTTAGCGCAGGACGCACTAAAAATATATATTGCTGCCAGATACAACTATAGTCCTTAAAAGGACTTTTGGGTCTCTAACAAGTTTTAGCAATTTAGTGCAGATTGCACTAAAAATATATATTGCTGCCACACAATATTCCTTATAAGGACTTTTGAGGCTCTAACAAGTTTTAGCAAAATAGAGCAGGTTGCGCTAAAAATATATATTGCTGCCGCACACAACAATAGTCATTAAAAGGACTTTTAGGTCTATTACAAGTATAAAAGCTAAAATATTCCTACTTCACTCCCTACACTATCTCTCCCTTCTGCTCTCCAGCTCTCCCTGACTAAGACTGAGCCGAACACGTGTCATCGGGTTCCCGGACAGCCAATCACTGTAATGCCAGTAGCCAACATGGCTACGGCATTACGGTGAATAGCAGTACTTACCTGCACGTTTATTGGCTGCGTAGCAGCCAAGATATGTGCGGGGAGGAAACTTGAGCATCGCGCTCGAGCACACTCGGTATTCGGCCGAACACCGCAAAAAAAAATAAAAAAATCACTGAACTAGTAAATAATAAATAGGGTAAGTATAGAATTTATGTCACTAAAGCTAATGTAAATACCCTTTAAAACGTCACTTTTAATAATTCATTTAAAACTTATACCCACAAACAAACAAACCAAATATTAATCAAAAAGATGCAGGTGGGAGACGTAAAACACAATAGGGCTTAGGCACATTAGGGAAAGTTACCGCACTGCGGTTACGCACTATAATGTAGGTAGGATACAGATGGGGCTGACAAATAACCACTGAGGACACTTTGGGTTCTCTAGGTAGGTGCTATCACTCCGGATGAAGGCTGAGACTATCCAGGGTGGTAATCTATCGGTTCATCCCAGGAAAAAAGGTCTATGCTCTTCAGAAATGCCAGACAATATTGATGATGGACAATTGGGAGGCTTTCCTTATCAGTCTACACTCTCCCTGCCTACAAGTGGAGTAATCGTCCCGAAAGGGGCGGCCCCACTTCTTGGTGGCTGTACCCTATTAAAGAATCCCTACCTAAAGGTGATTTCCCAATTGTTAAGTGGCCTATAGTCAAGAGTAGTCCTTATGGTGTCCCGTCTCCACTATCATAAACTTCCAACGCGATTCCCAAGCTCAGGTGCAGCGGTTCATCAGAGGAGGAAATCATTAAAGCAGTGGCAGTGGCAAGATGCTCGAGTAATGCTTGCCCAACACTAATAGTGATACCTCATATAATAGTTATTGCTTTACATTTCCCATATGTCTACTTTATGTTTTGATCATTTTGTGAATGCCATTTTATTTTTTTAATGACGGTAGAAGGAGAGAAAATTTCCAAAACCCACTTTTTTAATGACCAGTTCAGTTATGAAGTCACTGTGGGGTTTACATAATAGAAACCACCCATAAATAGCCCTATTTTGGAAACTACACCCCTCAAGGTATTCAAAACTGATTTTACAAACTTTGTTAGGTTACTTTCACACTAGCGTTCGGGTGTCCGCTTGTGAGCTCCGTTTGAAGGCTCTCACAAGCGGCCCCGAACGCTTCAGTCCAGCCCTAATGCATTCTGAGTGGACGCGGATCCGCTCAGAATGCATCAGTCTAGCAGCGTTCAGCCTCCGCTCCGCTCAGCAGGCGGACACCTGAACACCTGAACAAGACCAGGCGGGTGTCCGCCTGGTCTTGCGGAGGCAAACTGATCCGTCCAGACTTACAATGTAAGTCAATGGGGACGGATCCGTTTGAATATGACACACTATGGCTCAATTTTCAAACGGATCCGTCCCCCATTGACTTTCAATGTAAAGTCTGGACGGATCCGTCTGAGGCTACTTTCACACTTAGAATTTTTTTTACAATATAATGCAGACGGATCCGTACTGAACGGATCCCCCGTCTGCATTATATGAGCGGATCTGTCTCAGACGGATCCGCTCTGAACGCAAGTGTGAAAGTAGCCTAAACCTGTAGGTGTTCCACAAGAATTTAAGGAAAATGTAGATGACATTTCAGAAGTTCACTTTTTTGGCAAATTAACAGCCAAACAAAACTCAATATTTATTACCCTGATTCTGTAGTTTACAGAAACACCCCATTTGTGATCGTAAACTGCTGTACGGGCACACAGCAGGGCGCAGAAGAAAAGGAACGCCATATGGTTTTTGGAGGGCAGATTTCACTGGGATAATTTTAAGTTGCCATGTCACATTTGAAGACCCTCTGATGCACCCCTAGAGTGGAAACTCCATAAAAGTGACCCCATTTTGGAAACTACACCCCTTAAGGTATTCAAAACGGATTTGACAAACTTTGTTAACCCTTTAGGTATTCCACAAGAATTAAAGAAAAATGTAGATGAAATTTCTGAATTTTACTTTTTTGGCAGATTTTCCATTAAAATCATTTTTTTTTCCAGTAACAAAGCAATTGTTAACAGCCAAACAAAACTCAAAATTATTTACCCTGATTCTGTAGTTTACAGAAACATCCCATTTGTGATTGTAAACTGCTGTACGGGCACACAGCAGGGCACAGAAGGAAAGGAGCACCATGTGGTTGTTGGAAGGCAGATTTCACTGGGATAATTTTAAATTGCCATGTCACATGACCCCCCTGATGAACCCCTAAAATAGAAAATCCCAAGTGACCCCATTTTGGAAACTACAGTTAAGGTGGCAGTTTTGTTGGTACTACTTTAGGGCACATATGATTTTTGGTTGCTCTATATTCCACTTTTTGTGATGCAAGGTAACAAAAAATAGCTGTTTTAATTTTTTGTTTTATACAATGTTCATCTGACAGGTGACTCTCTTATGTAGGGCTTGTTTTTTTGGGATGAGATGACGGTTTGATTGGTACTATTTTGGGGGGCATACGCCTTTTTGATCGCTTGGTGTTGCACTTTTTGTGATGCAAGGTGACCAAAAAATAGTTGTTTTAGCACTTTTTTTTTTTTTACTTTTTTCGGCATTCAGGTAAGGGGGTGGATCATGTGATATTTTTATAGAGCCGGTCGTTACGTAAGTGGGTGGCAATACACAAAATGTATGTTTTTCCATTATTTTTTTTTACAATTTTATGTGCTTTCTTTTGGGAAAGGGGCTTTTTTTTTTTTTTTTCTTGAAACTACAATTTTTTTATATCACGAAAAACATTTTTTTTTTACATTTTCTTTTTGTCCCTCTCTGGGACTTTAACTTCTGGGGTCTGATCCACTCTGCAATGCATTACAATACATCATTTTATGCTGACAGCCTGCCTGTGAGACCCAGCCTGCGGACAAGAATAGGCATTTTCTATGACAGACAAATTGTGGAACCACAAAACACCACGTTCGTGTGAATGTAGCCTAAAGCTGTAGTCTGCTCTCATTGCATTCATTGTTACCCATCTGGCACCAGGAAAGGTATGGAGTGGGCTTAGCATGCATGTTAGTACCTGCATTCCCTAGATTTAATGGAGGCTATTATGGCACCAAAAATGGTAAAAGGCAGAGTGAACCCAGCATGCATGTGGAATCTGCACTCCCTGAATTTTATGGTGGCGGTTATGGCACATAATAGGTGGTATTTATGGTAGGTTCCTGTCCTATAGAGATCGCCTTGACGCCGGCAAAAGAGCCCAAATAATTTTGTACAAAATGTATTTGCCATGAATTTCACATTTACAAAATAAGCGTAGCATTAGCACCAGAATATTTTCTATAATTATGACATTATTGTACTTTATTTGGTTTGCAGGTTGTTGCATTGTAATTTTTTCCTTTGTGTACATTAGGGTAATACACATAATAAATATAAAACGGGTTTAAGCTTATTATGTTCTGGACTCACTGGTGCTAATAATCATGGCGGAGGTGGGGGTTCAATGGTTACATGGTACACTCTCGTTTAGGGCTATAAATTTCTTCATAGAGAGATTGGTGTAAATCATAAGTAGAGAAAGGGCATGTTTTTGGCAGTAAACAGGCAAAAGTAGTTGTGATTAAACTGTAGTCTGACTGAAGAACAAACCTATAGCATCCATGTGATGTGGATATGCACCTGGAAATGGACTCTAGCCAATGCATTTTCACTGTGAAAAAGTGTATGACTAAAATATTGAAAATAGATCTTGTTACTAGATAAAAATATATATATATTTTTTAAACCAGGTATTATTTAAAACACTTATAAATGGTAACTACTTTGGTATAAAATATTCAAAAACTGAGAATTATCAAAATCTTATTTATAACAACCGTCATCTAGAATGTAAGCTGTATAATAAAACATAAACTGCAATTACCTTTGTGAACAATTGTGCGCTGACTTATTTTACTTATTATTTTACAGGCTTGTCTCAATAATTATTTCCAGATACCACAAAGATGGCTTTCTAGATTTGTTGCATATATATATTGTAAGACACTCTCCTGTCCCGCGATCCACTGGGGCCCCCAGGGGTCCTCGTGGGGCTCGGCCTGCGGGGGACCCCATTGAAATAGTGGAACAGGTCACACATGTGCCTGGGGAATCTTTGGTTCCGACTCCTTTGCGGGTAGATGCGGTAGTGCGTCCGCATGGTTGCCGGAAAGGAAGGGTCTCGGAGGCAGATTGACCGGACTGGTGGCAGCATGCAGCGGCTGGTCCTGTCTCCAGTGTCACCTGCGGGTTCTGTTCCGGCATCCATACTGACACGATTGTGTATTTATGCTGGGCCGCTCGAGGGTCCGCGTGCACGCTCGAGAGGAGGTTCGCAAAAGGATACGTGGCCGAACGTATTTTCCCCGGCCACTGACGGGGAAAATACCTGTATGGAAATTCTAGTAGATTAGAGGGCAGGCATGGGTTAAGTGACTAAGGACCAGCCTAGGCTGCACAAATGTCAGGGATTAGGATCATTATATGACCTATGAGGAATAGACACATGGCACTTTGTGATTGGTTAGTAGGTACTTAAAAGGTGATCTCCCTGGCTGGTCAGTGCTCACTGTTGTTTTTGACAACCCAGGTGTATGTTGCGGTTAATATTCTCCCAGACATACCTATGCATGACCTCTGCCATCTTCGATTTATCTCTAGAGACTGCCTCTGGATATCTCATCTTTGCTGAACGGTTTGTCTCGTGTATGACCTTGGATCGGACCCTGGAAATCCTGACGTCTCATCCCTAGGTACCATGTTACACGGACTTATACTGCGCATATGAACTTTGGCCTGGTCACTGGCTGTCCCCTTGGTGTTTCCCTGCACAGGTTATTATTCGGGTTGGTTACCTGTATATGCTTACTGGTTTGGACTGTACTGCCGTTAATTTAATAAATCCACTATTGTTTAACCTCTGTCTGGTTGTTTGGGGTTCTGCACCATTACATATATACACACATTTTTCTACGACACTTTGTTTTAACATTAATTCGAAGTTTGATAATAAATAGGCTTACACGGGCTAAGTGATAAAAAATTTTTTACCAAGTGGAATTATATATATTTTTATATAAGGCTAAACAGACAAATCACATACAGAGAAGAAAAGGTAAATAATAATCAATCCCCTGACCTACAACACAATGGCAAAGCTCCTGTCGTCATACCACCCACTTAGCACATGGCCCACGTCCCATGGTAATACAGGAGAGAGATAGTAACCTACAACATCCTACCTGGATGATGTTCTCATTGAAGTTGAGTTCTTTGTCTTTGTGCACAAAGGTTTATACCTTTCAGCCCCTCCTCCTAAGCATAGCCAGTGTGCATTATGCAAGCCCTGTGAGTTAACCACTCTGGATTGTGACCTGTTGGTCATCTAAGACATCTCACTACAATAGGAGTATACAAGGAATATAAAAAGTAATATAATAAATAAAACGGAAAGAACCAATCAGTGCTTAATAAAAAGTAAAAAAAACTTCTAACACACACAATTTTATTTTAGACAACAAATTGTTATTTGGAGCCTTTACAGTTTCCCAAAATCAAGTGTCTTTAACCGTTTGAAGACTACATGGGTCCCTTAGGTGCTACTTGGATATTTCTTCATTGGAAATTTTAGTGAATTGTGCATCAAACCAGTACCTGGATCTGAATAATTTTGCAATTGCATGTAATTAAACATTTTGCATATTCACTGAGTTATTCAATAAAATGTGTCCGGTATATCGCCACCTGCTGTTTGCTTTTTTTCTTTTTTCTTTGCCCTGCTTACTGAGATGGCTGCACATGCTCAGTTTCATCCTCAACTGCCTCATGAGTTGTGATAGGAAGAGATGAGGCACGCCACCTGAGCTGCAGCAGAAAAGAAACTCCTATTGAGCTGCCATCTGGATATAAACCTAGCAAAGCAATGAATGAGGAGATCTCTGGATCCATGTGAGGGAGAGGGCCAGTTCTAGCTTTATTAGAAAGATATTGTCATGTACTATGTGATGTCTGGTATACATTTTTTACATTAATCATGGAACAACCCCTTTAAGCAATGGCAAGAACCGTACGGCAAGAAAATGAGGGTTGGGGAATTGGGTCAATGATCTTGGCCAGAGGAATGGAGGGAGAAATGAACATCAGACCCTTGTGTTTTGGGTGGGAAACCGAGCACCATAATGGTTGCTGGTATGATCTTTGCTTTGGGGCCTTTACTCTGTTATATACACAGCAATGCTAACCCATCCCCAAAAACACTGTGCAACCACCTCCCCAGTATCAGTTCATAACTCCCTGCCACTATACTGTCAATGGAAATTTCAATCCACCCTTGCCCATCAAAATCTCATTCCAAATAGTTCCTCCACCCTCAATGTAAAATTCCAAAACACAGAGCACCCCTTATTTCTAACATCTTTTCCATAATAAATTGTAGGACACTTTTTCTCAAATTTTGGAAACATGCGTATATAAGATTAGATGCGATCCAGTGATACAATAATGCAAAATCATGTTTTGTTTTATATATTTTTTATTTTCTTTTTAAGCTGGTCATCTTGCCACACACACTGTGAGATTTGTGAGCCAATAGGAAAGGTATGGAAGGACACATCTATAACTAGCCATACATAAGTGTGGTCTTCTTGAATATAAGAGCCTTATTACACAGTCCAAGAATCAACCCAATTAATTAATGTTCGTTTGACACCCAACATCCAACAAATGAGCAAAGCAGAGATAAATAAATGGGAAAATGATAAAAAACTATATAGTGATGACAGAGGGGTACATTTCAGATAGGTGATGATAATAGATAGATAATAGGTTGCTTAGATATATATATATGAGATAAAAAAAAAATAGATCTATATGAACTAGATCAGTGATGCCCAACCTACGGCCCGCGGGCCAAATGCGGCCCGCGAAGCCGTGTCATGCGGCCCGCGCAGTGACCGGACTTTATCAGCGCAGGGCGTGCTGCGAACGGCACAGGCAGCAAAGCGATGCTGCCTGTGCCTGCAATCTCCCCGCCCAGCTCCGCCTCCTAGCTAATTTATTCACTGCACTTGCCTCTGTGAAATTGAAGAGAAGCGCTGTAATCTCGCACAGGCCCACTGGCAGAGGCATTGAAGTGCGCATGCGCCATCTTCCTGGCCTCTGCCAGTGCGCCTGTGCAAGATTACGGCGCTTCTCTTCAATTTCACAGAGGCAAGGCAAGTGCAGTGAATAAATTAGCTAGGAAGCGGCTCTGGGTGGGGGGATATCTGTGGACGACACTGAGGGGGGGATATCTGTGTATGACACTGAGGGGGGGATATCTGTGGACGACACTGAGGGGGGATATCTGTGGATGACACTGAGGGGGGGATATCTGTGGATGACACTGAGGGGGGGATCTGTGGATGACACTGAGAGGGGGATCAGTGGATGACACTGAGGGGGGGATCTGTGGATGACACTGAGGGGGGATCTGTGGATGACACTGAGGGGGATCTAGGGAGGGGTGTGGGGATGTTGGGGTGGGAGCTCTAGAAGGGGTGGGAGGTCTGAAAGGTATGTGGGGGTAGGAGGGGGGGCCCATACATTTATTTGCTATGGGGCCCAGTCATTTCTAGCTACGCCCCTGATTGGTAAGATTGGGCGTGCACTGGAGCGATAGAGCGCCCTGCTGTAGGAGAAGCCAGCGGGAGATAAAAGGAGGACGGGCCAGCTCCTGGTGGTGTCGGGCACACTGTGCAAGCATGGCGGTGGAGGATCTGACTGAAGCCTAAAGACCAGACATCAAGGTAGACCTGCAGAAGAAGGTGACAGCGCAGTATGTGATGTATACATGTGTGTAATGTATGTAGTGCAGTGTGTGATCATCACATACTGCACTACATACATTACACACATGCATACATCACAGTAATAATGACAAGATATGTGCCCTCTTCACAGTAGTAATGCTCACACATGCCCCCTCACAGTAGTTATGCCCAGATATGTGCCCCCTCACAGTAATAATGGCAAGATATGTGCCCTCTTTGCCCAGATATGTGCCCCCTCACAGTAATAATGCCAAGATATGTGCCCTCTTCACAGATGTAATGCTCGCACATGCCCCCTCACAGTAGTTATGCCCAGATATGTGCCCTCTTCACAGTAGTTATGCCCAGATATGTGCCCTCTTCACAGTAGTTATGACCTGATATGTGCCCTCCTCACAGTAGTTATGCCCTGATATGTGCCCCCTCACAGTAGTTATGCCCTGATATGTGCCCCCTCACAGTAGTTATGCCCAGATATGTGCCCCCTCACAGTAGTTATGCCAGATATGTGCCCTCTTCATAGTAGTAATGCTCACACATGCCCCCTCACAGCTTTTGCATTTCTTTCTGGCAAAGCTACCTGGTTCCGGCCCGCGAAATTTATACCAAGTCTAGTGCGGCCCTCAGACGAAAAATGGTTGGGCACCACTGAACTAGATGATAGATAGATATAAAATAGATAGATAAATAGAAAAATAGATAGATAGATAGATAGATAGGAGATAGATAGATAGATAGATAGATAGATAGATAGATAGATAGATAATAGAAATGACAAAAATTGAGATAGATAGATAGATATATGATAGATAGATAGATAGATAGATAGATAGATAGATACATAGATACATAGACAGATAGATAGATGTTGCTTTTATTTTAGTCTGAATCTTTCCTTTTTGCTTTGTTATTCTGTAGTCTGTGTGTCTTCAATGTATTTAAGTCTCAGTAAAACATAAAATGAAAAACTAATAAACTAAAACTAATAAAGATTAAACCCTGAGTCTGGGAAGATGTTCCTCTGACCCAGGCTGATTTACATGAAGCCTATAAGCAAGTAATGGAGAACGGACAAGCACTTTAAAAATGTTTTTTTTTTTTCAAGGTCAGACAAGATATATCTTATAATTCCGGAGATTGAAGGCTTTGAAGTCATTATACACAAATCCTTAATCCATTTAATAAAGTCTTCTGGAAATATCTAGTCTTTGTTTGCTAAGGAAATCCCTGGATATAGAGGAGAATATTTCCCTTGCTAGTGGGCAGGTTAGATTTTCTTCCTATTATCTGAACAGAGTATTGTGAGTGCACACTCCGTGCCTGTTACTGCCAGGAAGATTACATCCTCCTATGCTTATCTCTGGACATATAAGCATGTATGAATAAGTCATCATGGAATCTGAAGTCCTCCCTAATGCATGATTACAATACCAACGTTTTCACTGCAGTTTTCCTTAAAGGGGTTGTCTGAGCTATTTTTTTTTTGTTCTTTGTATGTTTCTAACTAGGCAAATGTAAGGACTTTACAATTAATTTACTTTATCTCTAGTTGCTGCTTTCTCAGATTTCACTAAGGGTCACATGACCTGTGATGTCAGCTTCTCTCCCTGCTCTGATGTTTGGTGTGCCTGAGAGAGCAAATATGTGTCTGTACAGGACATCACTGCACTGGCCATGCCCCCCTGCACCGCCCTCTGTTCTCTCCCTGGATTCCTCAGAAAAAAACGTTAACCCCTTCAGTAGCACAGACCCAGGGCTGAAGGCTTTACTGAGTAGCTGCAGGTAGTAAGAAGACAAATGTTGGGCACAGGAGCTGACATACTAGAGGAGTTCTGCAAAGTATTGCACAAGAACAGGTAGGGGGAAGATCCTGTGTGTATCAGCAGTGTCATTTTACAGCTGGGACTTGTAGTCCTACACATAACATGCTGCTGAATCTCCCAGTAGGCAGACATGTCACTCGGCAGGACGTGTATTCACTCCCTTAGCAGAGCAGGGGGAGGGGCACAAATATTCATGAGGAAACTTCAGAGATTGTTGTTATTGCAGGTAAACAAAGGGCCAGAAGAGAACCAGGGAAATGAGAAAATATATATTTTTTTGCCTAAAACTTGCTTAGCTTAGTTATATATTGCTGCCCATCAGATTTACAGTGCTATATATTTTTTTTTCATAACTTGGACAACCCCTTTAACCCCTTAGTGACCCTGGGCTTTTCCTTTTTTACTCCCTGCCTTCTCTGAACCATAGATTTAATATTTTTCATAAGATGTAGTGGGAACCTGAATATTTTTTTCATTTGGGGTGAAATTAGGGGAAAAAACGCAATTCCGCCACAGTTTTAGGGGTTTTGCTTTAAAGGGTTTCTGTCACCAGATTTAACCCTATTAAGCAAGCTGACATTAGCGATATGCTAATGTCAGCTAAACCTAACTAGCCTTTTCCTACTTTTTTTTATGCCCCGTTACGCTAGAAATCTAACTTTTATAATATGCTAATTAGCCTCTAGGAGCAGGTGGGGGGGGGGGGGGGGGTGTTGTTCCTGCTTCTAGAGACTCTGTTCTCCCGCCTTTGTCGCCTCCCTCCAAGTCCTGATTGACAGAGCCAGGCAGTGCTCGCATCTGTCTGCCAGCCATGTGCTCTGGTGAAATCTCGCTCTGTTCAGCATTCGGCGCAGGCGCGGTTAGGGAGAGATGCTCGCAGGCTGCCATCTTCCTTGCTACGCCTGCGCCGAATGCTGAACGGCGCAAGATTTCCCCAGACTTTTTAAAAGTCCCCCTAGGGGACAGTAGCATGTGATCATGTGGTTGCTTCTCCCATAGACTGCAATTATTAAACATGCAGTCTATGGGAGATACAATATTTTCTCATGGCAGAGCGCCATTGGAACTTCACTATGGCAGGCCTAGGAGCCTTCAGAAAGCCTGAGGCTGGCCATAGCAACCTAACAGATCTCTCCATCTTGGCTTGAAATGGGTCCTGGGAGAGCAATGCTCCCAGGGTTTTACTGCTCAGATGATGTGATCTCTATTGACCACAGCATCTTAGGGATTAAATGTCTGTGACATTGCCTCCAGGTGTCTGCTCGGTGTCAATTCTGGAACACTTCCTCTGTTATTCTTCCTGTAAATTGACAACTGGTTGTATTGTGCCAGTGACGTGTGTTTTTATACACTCTGGCACAGTCCAATCATTGCTGACAGTTCCAGACGGGACCGTCTTATTGACAAGAAGAATAGTAACACTCTAGTGTATTCATGTAGTCATACATTTCCAAGAGGAATAACAAAGGAAGAAGAAACAATTTTTATTTATTTATTGTAATTTTATGGGGAGTAATGCTTTCTGATGAACAGAGCAGTTGGACTAATGGTGTACATCTGGCAATAGTCTTCTATACCATCGGTGTACAACCTATTTTGGTCTGAGGGCCACATGGTCACATTATTCTGTCTTCTCCTCAAGGTCCCTGGCTGTTAGTGACTCACCCTGCAGGAGCTTTGATCCTGTCCTGTACACATAAGTCGCTATGGACAGATGCAATATATAGACCAGGGGGTGTGATCACTATGACAGCGTTTGGAGTGGTAACATGCATGGTCACCTGCTGCCCTATTCAGAACCCCCCTTGCTATGATCATGGGACTGGGTTCCCCTGCTAGTGATCGGTGATTGTACCCTTGATCGAATACCCACAAACCTTTCATTTTAGAATATCACTGCCTGTATGATAGCAACAACACCCTAGACCCCAGCAGCTCTTCTAAATGAAATTCAGACCACTGTAGAACCCTTTGATAATCTAGGCTAGGTTTAGTAGAACTGTGGTTGATCCGGATATCTCACCCTAAAATCTGGACATATTATGGTCAAGTGATTTCAGGCTAATACTAGCTGATTAGCACCTACATAGTAACAAAATGGCATCTTTAGAAATGTCTAATAAATAATTTCTAATAATCTAATAGTATACATATCTTAGTATCCCTCCACTTTCTCGGTTTGCTCCTGTGTCATCCCCTGTGGATTTGTAAGGGTGGCAGTATTTTCTCTTGGCTGCTTAAATAAACTCCAAGCACCTGAATGTGTGAGATTGCTTAATCTCCTGGGAATAAATGACAGAGCCCATGCTGGCGCTCTGCTCTTAAGATGCCTGAAGAATCTCTCTATGGCTAGAGCACCATCTTAAAATTCCTCTAATCCCTTGTCCTCACATAGCATCCATCTATGTGCGACCACAAGAAATGCATTCAATTTTCTGTACTGCATCACCGTCAAACCATAAGAAGTAATCAGTTCTTTTCCTGTCCTCTCTCTTTCTCATGTAGCTCCGAATAGTTGGATATATTGTATCTATCTATCTGTCTATTGTAGGAAGGCGTGTCGTTGACGGAAGGTATGTGTCACCAAGGTTCCTGGCCTCAGTGAAGAAGGAGCAGGTATTTTCAGGTGTCAGCGGCAGCTAATGCTGATTGACACTTTGCTATTTTAGTATGGCTGCATATCTGATCCAGGACGGCTCTTACTAGGAGAAGTCAAAGTGATGGATGGGTGACTACTCCCCACGTTCCAGGCCGGGTCTTGACTGCCCTATAAAAAACCCAACCAGCAGTGTCAGCTGGGAGTGATTACCTCTCTCTGACAGAGGAGCTCTGGCAATCGCTGGTGTGGGAACTGAGCCCTGTGCTGGGCTAAAAAGCTCAGACCTGTGTATTGGGAGAGCAGGCCACCTAAAGCCTTCAATTTGACTGATAGAGGCAGAACCGCCGACAAGGTGACGTTTTTTTGTTATGCACAAACTTTCTACTTGGTGTGAACAAACACCAACCTTGCAAACAGTGTTTTTGTTTGACCTTATGTGTGAATAAATATGGACATTTGAATCACAAACTTGTGCTTTGCCGCTGTACTGCACCCGCTTATCCCAACTACCAGAGCGAATCCCCACACTATCTATCTATCTAGCAAAAAACAAAAACTGGGCAGCACCGCAATTCCACTTGTATGTATAGAGTGCCAGCGGCTGTGGGGACGATCCACCCCCAAAAATATCCAAATAAAGAAATAATTCCACGGCACATCCAAAGCATAAAATTCAAGTAGGAGCTTTATTCACCAGACAACGACGTTTCGGGCTACTTGCTGGGACCTTTCTCAAGCAGTGACAAAGTGCAATGGTGCATTGTGCGTATTTTTACAGTTTAACATAATTTACAATCCAATCACATCATTAACCATCTCAAATGTATCTTTTCTCTAATAACAAGATTTTTTCACAAAAATTCATATAAAAGTCCTAGTGCATAATAAAGTGACATGATATGTATATCATAAATTAATATTCCGTGTGCATACAAAGTATATTCCAACAAAATTCATAAATAGTGTCCTAATTGATATTAAAAATATATGTGCAAACCCTACAATCATACCTTTGTGCAGATGTTACTAATAAAAACATTACGGGAGAGAATCACAGTAATCCTCAATGCGCATGCCATCACCGAAACAAATTGCCCATCCCGCTTCTGATTGTGCCGGTCACGTGATCGCAAGTCCAGCTGCGTGATCACAAGTCCGATCACGTGACCGCATCGGAGCGACAACGAGGTCTGCACCGCAAGCGTCTCATGGTAACCGCGGCTCTGTATAAAGTATAAGCAATGTATACAAAGAGAATGGAGATAGAGAATAACCTATTCAATTATATTAAGATACATATATTCTAAAGTAGAGGAGTATATTAAGGAGCCGATTCACTATTTATCATGGATGGATGTCACCATGTGATAATATATCTGGGACCTGTTGGTGAAAAACGTGCATCCCATTTCTGGATGCACCGTTTTATCTACAAAAGGAAGTAATCCCAGACTATATAATATCTCCTATTGTTGAAGACTCCAAGAATGCATTGTATGGTCTCCCCACACAACTGCATCTTGGAAACCCACCGTCGTTGTTGGGTGTCTATACCTAGGCATCCCATCCAACTCCATAAGGTCACATCCTCATTATATCTGGAGAAAAACCTTTCATGTTCTTCTTGAGAAATTATTCTCATAAATCTACATATATTACTTTTATGGTCGGATCCACAATAGGCCCCTATCCGCAAACAAGACTAAAATAGCCTACAAATCTCTGTAGTCTATAAGTATCTCTATCACCATTCCCCACGACACACGGCACATACACAAAACATAAAAAAAAAAAATTGCTATCCAAAAATATCCCCGGGAACCACAATCCAAGCCGACACTCCATGTGTTATATACTCTGTTCCCCATTTCTGCAAGAGATAAGAACAATAATAATTATTTACGGTATTTATCAACACCAGAAATTTACACGCAGGAGAAATGGAAAAAAATATTCCAAGATTAGGCGAATAGCCATGGTTTAAAGTCTACGTTCAATCCGTGAGGTCTCAGCGTATTTAATGTAGAGATCCACTGGATCTCTCATTTTTTTAACAAAAGACTCCTGTTACCACCTTTTCTGGGAACAAGGATGTGATCAATAATCATACATCTTAGGTCTCCTTCCTTGTGTAAAAGATCTGTAAAATGTTTTGACACTGGAAGGTCCATATGTTTTTTCCTTATGGTGTATCTATGTTGATTGATACGGGTTTTAAAATCAAGGGAAGTTTCCCCTACATGGAGTAAATTACATGGACACCATAATACATAGACCACGAAGGTTGACTCGCAAGTGAGGAAATGTTTAACAAAATATTTTTTCTTTGTGTTTGGATGCAAGAGAAAAAAAATTTGGGGGTAAATATCGACAAAAACTTTGGCCATGCGTTCTCTGTGGGCCTATATCCGCATATACCAATGTGTCCTTTATGTATTTTACTTTCCTGTATGACATTAATGGGAGAATAAAGCTCCTACTTGGATTTTACGCTTTGGATGCGCCGCGGAATTTTTTCTTTATCTATCTATCTAATCTATGTATCTCCTATCTATCTATCTATCTATCTACAGTCAGGTCCATAAATTTTGGGACATCGACACAATTCTAACATTTTTGTCTCTATACACCACCACAATGGATTTGAAATTAAACGAACAAGATGTGCTTTAACTGCAGACTGTCAGCTATAATTTCAGGGTATTTACATCTAAATCAGGTGAACGGTGCAGGAATTACAACAGTTTGCATATGTGCCTCCCACTTGTTAAGGAACCAAAAGTAATGGGACAGAATAATAATCATAAATCAAACTTTCACTTTTTAATACTTGGTTGCAAATCCTTTGCAGTCAATTACAGCCTGAAGTCTGGAACGCATAGACATCACCAGACGCTGAGTTTCATCCCTGGTGATGCTCTGCCAGGCCTCTACTGCAACTGTCTTCAGTTCCTGCTTGTTCTTGGGGCATTTTCCCTTCAGTTTTGTCTTCAGCAAGTGAAATGCATGCTCAATCGGATTCAAGTCAAGTGATTGACTTGGCCATTGCATAACATTCCACTTCTTTCCCTTAAAAAACTCGTTGGATGCTTTTGCAGTATGCTTTGGGTCATTGTCCATCTGCACTGTGAAGTGCCGTCCAATGAGTTCTGAAGCATTTGGCTGAATATGAGCAGATAATATTGCCCAAAACACTTCAGAATTCATCCTGCTGCTTTTGTCAGCAGTCACATCATCAATAAACACAAGAGAACCAGTTCCATTCGCAGCCATACATGCCCACGTCATGACTCTCCCACCACCATGCTTCACTGATGAGGTGGTATGCTTAGGATAATGATTTCCTTTCCTTCTCCATACTCTTCTCTTCCCATCACTCTGGTACAAGTTGATCTTGGTCTCATTTGTTCATAGGTTGTTGTTCCAGAACTGTAAAGGCTTTTTTAGATGTAGTTTGGAAAACTCTAATCTGGCCTTCCTGTTTTTGAGGCTCACCAATGGTTTACATCTTGTGGTGAACCCTCTGTATTCACTCTGGTGAAGTCTTCTCTTGATTGTTGACTTTGACACACATACATCTACCTCCTGGAGAGTGTTCTTGATCTGGCCAACTGTTGTGAAGGGTGTTTTCTACACCAGGGAAATAATTCTTCGGTCATCCACGGCAGTTGTTTTCCGTGGTCTTCCGAGTCTTTTGGTGTTGCGGAGCTCACCTGTGCGTTCCTTCTTTTAAAGAGTGTTCCAAACAGTTGTTTTGGCCACGCCTAATGTTTATGCTATCTCTCTGATGGGTTTGTTTTGTTTTTTCAGCCTAATGATGGCTTGCTTCACTGATGGTGACAGTTCTTTGGATCTCATCTTGAGAGTTGACAGCAACAGATTCCAAATGCAAATAGCACACTTGAAATGAACTCTGGATCTTTTATCTGCTCATTGTAATTGGGATAATGAGGGAATAACACACACCTGGCCATGGAACAGCTGAGAAACCAATTGTCCCATTACTTTTGGTCCCTTAACAAGTGGGAGGCACCTATGAAAACTGTTGTAATTCCTACACCGTTCACCTGATTTGGATGTAAATACCCTCAAATTAAAGCTGACAGTCTGCAGGTAAAGCACATCCTGTTTGTTTTATTTTAAATCCATTGTGGTGGTGTATAGAGTCAAAAATGTTAGAATTGTGTGGATGTCCCAATATTTATGGACCTGACTGTATCTATCTATCTATCTATCTATCTATCTATCTATCTATCTATCTATCTATCTATCCCTATATCTTATATGTATTTATCTATCTACAGTATTATCTATCTTTATTTTATTCCTTTATTTATTTATCTTTCTGTCAACTATCTCTGTATCTCATTATTGATCTCATATTATTCTATCTATCTATCACTATATCTTATATGTATTTATTTATCTATCTTTATATTTATTTATCTTTCTGTCATCTATCTCTCTATTTCATTATACATTTCATATTATTCTATCTATCTATCTATCTATCTATCTATCTATCTATCTATCCATAGAGAACAGTTGCTGACAACCAACAGAATTGATAAACATAGAACCAATAGAATCCCTTTGGTGACCACCTACACAGAGGACAGTTATCAAGTCAGAGATATCATCAATAAACACTGGCCAATTTTTAAATATAGCCTAGGTGAGGTTGATGTATTTAAAAGTGTACCTCTAATGTCTTATAGGCAACCTAGGAACTTGAAGGATAGATTGGTCCATGCGGATGTGGGCCCTATTAAAAAAGTGGGGCAAGCCTTGCATCAATTGCAAACAGATCCACAAAGGGGAAACATTCATACACCCTAAAACTGATGTCACATATAGAATTAATTTCTATCTGACATGTGATTCAACGTTTGTGATATATGTATTGTGGTGTCCCTGTTTACTACTATATGTAGGAGAAACAACATTGGATTTCAAAACGCGCTTCAACCAGCACCGCTATACCATCCGCAAAAAGCGTATGGATTTACCAGTGTCGAAACAATGTACAGAAATGGATCACAGTGAGAGAGATATCAAATGGATGCTCATTGACCATGTCCCACTGTCACGATGAGGTGGGAATAGGGGCTTAATGTTAAAAAAAAAAAAGGGAAATCTTTTGGATTATGAAACTGAATACCTTAAAACCGATGGGATTAAATGTTGAATTCAGACCTTGGATTTGTACTTAGATGGTGTCTCCATTGTGTGTGACTTTAATCCTGCTATGTCAAACTGCTAGTTATATGTGGGGTGCTATTGACTTGTTTTTAATGGTCTCCCTTGCAGATAATGTATTTTTTGAACATTTGAAAAATAAGAGGAATTGGTTCGGATCCCTGCTACACATGAGGACGCTGGACAACTATGGATAATAAATGCTGGCAAAAGCCACTGAGGAAGAGGTTGTTACCTCAAAACGCGTCTGGCCGTGTTTGGATCTACAACTACCCACCTAAGACCACCATAAAGTGACTATACTTTATATTCTGATTAGGACTCTATATAGGACACTGGACCTTTAAGAGCACTGAGCACTTTACACTCGAACCAGAGTGAAACCAGATATGCTATAGCTGCTATCCTGCGGCAAAGATTTCTAAAAACATCTCTTTAGAGAGACATCGATATCTATACTTTACAGAACTGGAAAATTTGAGTGGCGGTGAACAACAAGTGATACATCGAAACACAGCAATTATCGAAGGAGTACAGAAACCTATAAAGAGACCCAGTCTGCAGAGCAGTGAACGGAGGGAACAGGTAAGGGGGACGCCCCAGATGTCAGCCTTACTCTAGATACCTGACCTCCTAAACGATTTATCTGCTTATATCGAATTTTATACAACAAATTAGCAAACATTTTATTCGTCACAATTAATAACATCAGTGACAATTATTGGGAAGGACTATCTATCACCTTATACTATTGTATTATTTATGCATCATTAGGTTAAGAGGTATATTATATGTACACATAGGATTGTTTGATCACGGATATATTTAAACACTTTGTCGAATATTTTGCTATATTGATTCATTCACATTGCACATTCCATTTATATAACTGCAATTTTTATTTGTCTGCAAAGAGTTGAAATTCGAAGTAAAATAATCGCAGAATAATTATTATCGCCGAATATTGCAAATATTTTAATCACTGAATATTGTAGGGGTAAATTTTAGTGTATTTCCTAATAAATTCAAAAATTATTTTAAACTGTTAGATGGTGAGTAGAGTTGAGCGAACACCTGGATGTTCGGGTTCGAGAAGTTCGGCCGAACATCCCGGAAATGTTCGGGTTCGGGATCCGAACCCGATCCGAACTTCGTCCCGAACCCGAACCCCATTGAAGTCAATGGGGACCCGAACTTTTCGGCACTAAAACGGCTGTAAAACAGCCCAGGAAAGGGCTAGAGGGCTGCAAAAGGCAGCAACATGTAGGTAAATCCCCTGCAAACAAATGTGGATAGGGAAATTAATTAAAATAAAAATTAAATAAATAAAAATTAACCAAAATCAATTGGAGAGAGGTTCCATAGCAGAGAATCTGGCTTCCCGTCACCCACCACTGGAACAGTCCATTCTCAGATATTTAGGCCCCGGCACCCAGGCAGAGGAGAGAGGTCCCGTAACAGAGAATCTGTCTTCATGTCAGCAGAGAATTAGTCTGCATGTCATAGCAGAGAATGAGGCTTCACGTCAGCCACCACTGCAACAGTCCATTGGCATATATTTAGGCCTAGCACACAGGCAGAGGAGAGAGGTCCCGTAACAGAGAATCTGGCTTCATGTCAGCAGAGAATCAGTCTGCATGTCATAGCAGAGAATCAGGCTTCACGTCAGCCACCACTGCAACAGTCCATTGGCATATATTTAGGCCCAGCACACACACAGGCAGAGGAGAGAGGTCCCGTAACAGAGAATCTGTCTTCATGTCAGCAGAGAATTAGTCTGCATGTCATAGCAGAGAATGAGGCTTCACGTCACCCACCACTGCAACAGTCCATTGGCATATATTTAGGCCTAGCACACAGGCAGAGCAGAGAGGTCCCGTAACAGACAATCTGGCTTCATGACAGCAGAGAATCAGTCTGCATGTCATAGCAGAGAATGAGGCTTCACGTCACCCACCACTGCAACAGTCCATTGGCATATATTTAGGCCTAGCACACAGGCAGAGGAGAGAGGTCCCGTAACAGAGAATCTGTCTTCATGTCAGCAGAGAATCAGTCTGCATGTCATAGCAGAGAATGAGGCTTCACGTCAGCCACCACTGCAACAGTCCATTGGCATATATTTAGGCCCAGCACCCAGGCAGAGGAGGGAGGTCCCGTAACAGAGAATCTGTCTTCATGTCAGCAGAGAATTAGTCTGCATGTCATAGCAGAGAATGAGGCTTCACGTCAGCCACCACTGCAACAGTCCATTGGCATATATTTAGGCCCAGCACACACACAGGCAGAGGAGAGAGGTCCCGTAACAGAGAATCTGGCTTCATGTCAGCAGAGAATCAGTCTGCATGTCATAGCAGAGAATGAGGCTTCACGTCAGCCACCACTGCAACAGTCCATTGGCATATATTTAGGCCCAGCACACACACAGGCAGAGGAGAGAGGTCCCGTAACAGAGAATCTGGCTTCATGTCAGCAGAGAATCAGTCTGCATGTCATAGCAGAGAATGAGGCTTCACGTCAGCCACCACTGCAACAGTCCATTGGCATATATTTAGGCCCAGCACCCAGGCAGAGGAGGGAGGTCCCGTAACAGAGAATCTGTCTTCATGTCAGCAGAGAATTAGTCTGCATGTCATAGCAGAGAATGAGGCTTCACGTCAGCCACCACTGCAACAGTCCATTGGCATATATTTAGGCCCAGCACACACACAGGCAGAGGAGAGAGGTCCCGTAACAGAGAATCTGGCTTCATGTCAGCAGAGAATCAGTCTGCATGTCATAGCAGAGAATGAGGCTTCACGTCAGCCACCACTGCAACAGTCCATTGGCATATATTTAGGCCCAGCACACACACAGGCAGAGGAGAGAGGTCCCGTAACAGAGAATCTGGCTTCATGTCAGCAGAGAATCAGTCTGCATGTCATAGCAGAGAATGAGGCTTCACGTCAGCCACCACTGCAACAGTCCATTGGCATATATTTAGGCCCAGCACACACACAGGCAGAGGAGAGAGGTCCCGTAACAGAGAATCTGGCTTCATGTCAGCAGAGAATCAGTCTGCATGTCATAGCAGAGAATGAGGCTTCACGTCAGCCACCACTGCAACAGTCCATTGGCATATATTTAGGCCCAGCACACACACAGGCAGAGGAGAGAGGTCCCGTAACAGAGAATCTGTCTTCATGTCAGCAGAGAATTAGTCTGCATGTCATAGCAGAGAATGAGGCTTCACGTCACCCACCACTGCAACAGTCCATTGGCATATATTTAGGCCTAGCACACAGGCAGAGCAGAGAGGTCCCGTAACAGACAATCTGGCTTCATGACAGCAGAGAATCAGTCTGCATGTCATAGCAGAGAATGAGGCTTCACGTCACCCACCACTGCAACAGTCCATTGGCATATATTTAGGCCTAGCACACAGGCAGAGCAGAGAGGTCCCGTAACAGACAATCTGGCTTCATGTCAGCAGAGAATCAGTCTGCATGTCATAGCAGAGAATGAGGCTTCACGTCACCCACCACTGCAACAGTCCATTGGCATATATTTAGGCCTAGCACACAGGCAGAGCAGAGAGGTCCCGTAACAGACAATCTGGCTTCATGACAGCAGAGAATCAGTCTGCATGTCATAGCAGAGAATGAGGCTTCACGTCACCCACCACTGCAACAGTCCATTGGCATATATTTAGGCCTAGCACACAGGCAGAGCAGAGAGGTCCCGTAACAGACAATCTGGCTTCATGTCAGCAGAGAATCAGTCTGCATGTCATAGCAGAGAATGAGGCTTCACGTCACCCACCACTGCAACAGTCCATTGGCATATATTTAGGCCTAGCACACAGGCAGAGCAGAGAGGTCCCGTAACAGACGATCTGGCTTCATGTCAGCAGAGAATCAGTCTGCATGTCATAGCAGAGAATCAGGCTTCACGTCAGCCACCACTGCAACAGTCCATTGTCATAAATTTAGGCCCAGCACCCAGGCAGAGGAGAGAGGTCCCGTAACAGACAATCTGGCTTCATGTCAGCAGAGAATTAGTCTGCATGTCATAGCAGAGAATCAGGCTTCATGTCAGCCACCACTGCAACAGTCCATTGGCATATATTTAGGCCTAGCACACAGGCAGAGGAGAGGTTCATTCAACTTTGGGTAGCATCGCAATATAATGGTAAAATGAAAATAAAAATAGGATTGAATGAGGAAGTGCCCTGGAGTCCAATAATATATGGTTATGGGGAGGTAGTTAATGTCTAATCTGGACAAGGGACGGACAGGTCCTGTGGGATCCATGCCTGGTTCATTTTTATGAACGTCAGCTTGTCCACATTGGCTGTAGACAGGCGGCTGCGTTTGTCTGTAATGACGCCCCCTGCCGTGCTGAATACACGTTCAGACAAAACGCTGGCTGCCGGGCAGGCCAGCACCTTCAAGGCATAAAAGGCTAGCTCTGGCCACGTGGACAATTTAGAGACCCAGAAGTTGAATGGGGCCGAACCATCAGTCAGTACGTGGAGGGGTGTGCACACGTACTGTTCCACCATGTTAGTGAAATGTTGCCTCCTGCTAACACGTTGCGTATCAGGTGGTGGTGCAGTTAGCTGTGGCGTGTTGACAAAAGTTTTCCACATCTCTGCCATGCTAACCCTGCCCTCAGAGGAGCTGGCCGTGACACAGCTGCCTTGGCGACCTCTTGCTCCTCCTCTGCCTTGGCCTTGGGCTTCCACTTGTTCCCCTGTGACATTTGGGAATGCTCTCAGTAGCGCGTCTACCAACGTGCGCTTGTACTCGCGCATCTTCCTATCACGCTCCAGTGCAGGAAGTAAGGTGGGCACATTGTCTTTGTAGCGTGGATCCAGCAGGGTGGCAACCCAGTAGTCCGCACAGGTTAAAATGTGGGCAACTCTGCTGTCGTTGCGCAGGCACTGCAGCATGTAGTCGCTCATGTGTGCCAGGCTGCCCAGGGGTAAGGACAAGCTGTCCTCTGTGGGAGGCGTATCGTCATCGTCCTGCCTTTCCCCCCAGCCACGCACCAGTGATGGACCCGAGCTGCGTTGGGTGCCACCCCGCTGTGACCATGCTTCATCCTCATCCTCCTCCACCTCCTCCTCATCCTCGTCCTCCTCGTCCTCCAGTAGTGGGCCCTGGCTGGCCACATTTGTACCTGGCCTCTGCTGTTGCAAAAAACCTCCCTCTGAGTCACTTCGAAGAGACTGGCCTGAAAGTGCTAAAAATGACCCCTCTTCCTCATCCTCCTCCTCCTCCTGGGCCACCTCCTGTTCCATCATCGCCCTAAGTGTTTTCTCAAGGAGACATAGAAGTGGTATTGTAACGCTGATAACGGTGTCATCGCCACTGGCCATGTTGGTGGAGTACTCGAAACAGCGCAACAGGGCACACAGGTCTCGCATGGAGGCCCAGTCATTGGTGGTGAAGTGGTGCTGTTCTGTAGTGCGACTGACCCGTGCGTGCTGCAGCTGAAACTCCACTATGGCCTGCTGCTGCTCGCACAGTCTGTCCAGCATGTGCAAGGTGGAGTTCCACCTGGTGGGCACGTCGCATATGAGGCGGTGAGCGGGAAGGCCGAAGTTACGCTGTAGCGCAGACAGGCGAGCAGCGGCAGGATGTGAACGCCGGAAGCGCGAACAGACGGCCCGCACTTTATGCAGCAGCTCTGACATGTCGGGGTAGTTGTGAATGAACTTCTGCACCACCAAATTCAGCACATGCGCCAAGCAAGGGATGTGCGTCAAATTGGCTAGTCCCAGAGCTGCAACGAGATTTCGCCCATTATCACACACCACCAGGCCGGGCTTGAGGCTCACCGGCAGCAACCACTCGTCGGTCTGTTGTTCAATACCCCGCCACAACTCCTGTGCGGTGTGGGGCCTGTCCCCCAAACATATGAGTTTCAGAATGGCCTGCTGACGTTTACCCCGGGCTGTGCTGAAGTTGGTGGTGAAGGTGTGTGGCTGACTGGATGAGCAGGTGGAAGAAGAGGAGGAGGAAGCCGAGAAGGAGGAGGTGGCAACAGGAGGCAAAGAATGTTGCCCTGCGATCCTTGGCGGCGGCAGGACGTGCGCCAAACAGCTCTCCGCCTGGGGCCCAGCTGCCACTACATTTACCCAGTGTGCAGTTAGGGAGATATAGCGTCCCTGGCCGTGCTTACTGGTCCACGTATCTGTGGTTAGGTGGACCTTGCTACAGATGGCGTTGCGCAGTGCACACTTGATTTTATCGGATACTTGGTTGTGCAGGGAAGGCACGGCTCTCTTGGAGAAGTAGTGCCGGCTGGGAACAACATACTGTGGGACAGCAAGCGACATGAGCTGTTTGAAGCTGTCTGTGTCCACCAGCCTAAATGACAGCATTTCATAGGCCAGTAGTTTAGAAATGCTGGCATTCAGGGCCAGGGATCGAGGGTGGCTAGGTGGGAATTTACGCTTTCTATCAAATGTTTGTGAGATGGAGAGCTGAACGCTGGCGTGTGACATGGTTGAGACGCTTGGTGACGGAGGTGGTGGTGGTGGTGTTGGTGGTACATCCCCTGTTTGCTGGGCGGCAGGTGCCAACGTTCCTCCAGAGGCGGAGGAAGAGGCCGAGGCGGCAGCAGCAGAATAGGCCGAGGCGGCAGCAGCAGAAGAGGTAGCAGGGGGAGCCTGAGTGACTTCCTTGGTTTTAAGGTGTTTACTCCACTGCAGTTCATGCTTTGCATGCAGGTGCCTGGTCATGCAGGTTGTGCTCAGGTTCAGAACGTTAATGCCTCGCTTCAGGCTCTGATGGCACAGCGTGCAAACCACTCGGGTCTTGTCGTCAGCACATTGTTTGAAGAAGTGCCATGCCAGGGAACTCCTTGAAGCTGCCTTTGGGGTGCTCGGTCCCAGATGGCGGCGGTCAGTAGCAGGCGGAGTCTCTTGGCGGCGGGTGTTCTGCTTTTGCCCACTGCTCCCTCTTTTGCTACGCTGTTGGCTCGGTCTCACCACTGCCTCTTCCTCCGAACTGTGAAAGTCAGTGGCACGACCTTCATTCCATGTGGGGTCTAGGACCTCATCGTCCCCTGCATCGTCTTCCACCCAGTCTTGATCCCTGACCTCCTGTTCAGTCTGCACACTGCAGAAAGACGCAGCAGTTGGCACCTGTGTTTCGTCATCATCAGAGACATGCTGAGGTGGTATTCCCATGTCCTCATCATCAGGAAACATAAGTGGTTGTGCGTCAGTGCATTCTATGTCTTTCACCGCTGGGGAAGGGCTAGGTGGATGCCCTTGGGAAACCCTGCCAGCGGAGTCTTCAAACAGCATAAGAGACTGCTGCATAACTTGAGGCTGAGACAGTTTCCCTGGTATGCATGGGGGTGATGTGACAGACTGATGGGGTTGGTTTTCAGGCGCCATCTGTGCGCTTTCTGCAGAAGACTGGGTGGGAGATAATGTGAACGTGCTGGATCCACTGTCGGCCACCCAATTGACTAATGCCTGTACCTGCTCAGGCCTTACCATCCTTAGAACGGCATTGGGCCCCACCATATATCGCTGTAAATTCTGGCGGCTACTGGGACCTGAGGTAGTTGGTACACTAGGACGTGTGGATGTGGCAGAACGGCCACGTCCTCTCCCAGCACCAGAGGGTCCACTAACACCACCACGACCATGTCCACGTCCGCGTCCCTTACTAGATGTTTTTCTCATTGTTATGGTTCACCACAACAACAAATATATTATTTGGCCCAATGTATTGTATTCAAATTCAGCGGGATATAAATTTGAGGCCTAGTATTTAGGCGCTGGGTGACCGGTATGGATTTAGTGACAGAATTAGACTTGGAAATGCACAGAAGCGTGTGTGTGAAGTTATTCTGAATGACCCAATGTGCACCTTGAATATTATATACCCTTTTTGGGATAGATTTCAAATAGCTCTGATATAGCAGGAACCACTAAATTATGAAATTGCTAAATTGGGAATTGTACTTCAACCCAGAACAAAAAATGTGCTTTGACGGGCACTAAATAACTTTCCCAGCTACAACAGTACAGCGGTAACGAGAGATTTAGAGGGATTTAAATTTGAGGCCTAGTATTTAGGCGCTGGGTGACAGGTATGGGTTTAGTGACAGAATTAGACTTGGAAATACACAGTAGCGGGTGTGTGTGAAGTTATTCTGAATGACCCAATGTGCACCTTCAATATTATATACCCTTTTTGGGATAGATTTCAAATAGCTCTGATATAGCAGGAACCACTAAATTATGAAATTGCTAAATTGGGAATTGTACTTCAACCCAGAACAAAAAATGTGCTTTGACGGACACTAAATATCTTGCCCAGCAACAACAGTACAGCGGTGGGTAACGAGAGATTTAGAGGGATTTAAATTTGAGGCCTAGTATTTAGGCGCTGGGTCACCGGTATGGATTTAGTGACAGAATTAGACTTGGAAATGCACAGAAGCGTGTGTGTGAAGTTATTCTGAATGACCCTATGTGCACCTTCAATATTATATACCCTTTTAGGGATAGATTTCAAATAGCTCTGATATAGCAGAAACCACTAAATTATGAAATTGCTAAATTGGGAATTGTACTTCAACCCAGAACAAAAAATGTGCTTTGACGGACACTAAATATCTTGCCCAGCAACAACAGTACAGCGGTGGGTAACGAGAGATTTAGAGGGATTTAAATTTGAGGCCTAGTATTTAGGCGCTGGGTCACCGGTATGGATTTAGTGACAGAATTAGACTTGGAAATGCACAGAAGCGTGTGTGTGAAGTTATTCTGAATGACCCTATGTGCACCTTCAATATTATATACCCTTTTAGGGATAGATTTCAAATAGCTCTGATATAGCAGAAACCACTAAATTATGAAATTGCTAAATTGGGAATTGTACTTCAACCCAGAACAAAAAATGTGCTTTGACGGACACTAAATATCTTGCCCAGCAACAACAGTACAGCGGTGGGTAACGAGAGATTTAGAGGGATTTAAATTTGAGGCCTAGTATTTAGGCGCTGGGTCACCGGTATGGATTTAGTGACAGAATTAGACTTGGAAATGCACAGAAGCGTGTGTGTGAAGTTATTCTGAATGACCCTATGTGCACCTTCAATATTATATACCCTTTTAGGGATAGATTTCAAATAGCTCTGATATAGCAGAAACCACTAAATTATGAAATTGCTAAATTGGGAATTGTACTTCAACCCAGAACAAAAAATGTGCTTTGACGGACACTAAATATCTTGCCCAGCAACAACAGTACAGCGGTGGGTAACGAGAGATTTAGAGGGATTTAAATTTGAGGCCTAGTATTTAGGCGCTGGGTCACCGGTATGGATTTAGTGACAGAATTAGACTTGGAAATGCACAGAAGCGTGTGTGTGAAGTTATTCTGAATGACCCTATGTGCACCTTCAATATTATATACCCTTTTAGGGATAGATTTCAAATAGCTCTGATATAGCAGAAACCACTAAATTATGAAATTGCTAAATTGGGAATTGTACTTCAACCCAGAACAAAAAATGTGCTTTGACGGACACTAAATATCTTGCCCAGCAACAACAGTACAGCGGTGGGTAACGAGAGATTTAGAGGGATTTAAATTTGAGGCCTAGTATTTAGGCGCTGGGTGACAGGTATGGGTTTAGTGACAGAATTAGACTTGGAAATACACAGTAGCGGGTGTGTGTGAAGTTATTCTGAATGACCCAATGTGCACCTTCAATATTATATACCCTTTTTGGGATAGATTTCAAATAGCTCTGATATAGCAGGAACCACTAAATTATGAAATTGCTAAATTGGGAATTGTATTTCAACCCAGAACAAGAAATGTGCTTGAACGGACACTAAATAACTCGCCCAGCTACAGCACTAGGGACAGATTTAGCTGGATATAAATTTGAGGCCTAGTATTTAGGCGCTGGGTGACCGGTATGGATTTAGTGACAGAATTAGACTGGGATATGGCCAAAAAATGAACAGACTATTGCTGGTTAAATGCACTTGGTGTGACAGCTTCACCCTGATGTAGGCTTTAGCCAAAAAACAACCACACCATTGAGGGTTAAATGCACTTGGTGACAGGCGCAGCTTGCCCCTGATTTTGTATATGGCCAAAAAATGAACAGACTATTGCTGGTTAAATGCACTTGGTGTGACAGCTTCACCCTGATGTAGGCTTTAGCCAAAAAACAACCACACCATTGAGGGTTAAATGCACTTGGTGACAGGCGCAGCTTGCCCCTGATTTTGTATATGGCCAAAAAATGAACAGACTATTGCTGGTTAAATGCACTTGGTGTGACAGCTTCACCCTGATGTAGGCTTTAGCCAAAAAACAACCACACCATTGAGGGTTAAATGCACTTGGTGACAGGCGCAGCTTGCCCCTGATTTTGTATATGGCCAAAAAATGAACAGACTATTGCTGGTTAAATGCACTTGGTGTGACAGCTTCACCCTGATGTAGGCTTTAGCCAAAAAACAACCACACCATTGAGGGTTAAATGCACTTGGTCGCAGCTTGTGCTGGCGCACCACAAGACACAAAATGGCCGCCGATCACCCCAGAAAAATGAGACTGACAAACGGTCTGTGCAGCCTAAAAACAGTGAGCAATTGAGGATCAGCAGCTCAATGATCCACAGCTGCAGATCGATCAGTTAATCAAGTCCTTTGGAGGAGTTAATCTGCCTAATCTCGCCCTACTGTCGCAGCCGCAACCTCTCCCTACGCTAATCAGAGCAGAGTGACGGGCGGCGCTATGTGACTCCAGCTTAAATAGAGGCTGGGTCACATGGTGCTCTGGCCAATCACAGCCATGCCAATAGTAGGCATGGCTGTGATGGCCTCTTGGGGCAAGTAGTATGACGCTTGTTGATTGGCTGCTTTGCAGCCTTTCAAAAAGCGCCAAGAAAGCGTCACAAAAGCGCGAAGAAAGCGACGAACACCGAACCCGAACCCGGACTTTTACGAAAATGTCCGGGTTCGGGTCCGTGTCACGGACACCCCAAAATTCGGTACGAACCCGAACTATACAGTTCGAGTTCGCTCATCCCTAATGGTGAGGGCCTGTTTTTAAATTGATATACTGTCTTTATAACTAGATGATTAGGTAAATCATCAAAAAGCAGAGCACCTTAACTATACTTTGGATTTGGGTGAGCCACGGTATATTTGTTATATAGTGCTATATTCGTTGTCAATTCTAGCAATACAACCATTAGGAACTCAGAACTAAGTTATAATTGCAATGCGAATAATGCAGGTTATATTAATCGCATTGCAAATTCAACTTAGAGCTAAGTTCCTAATGGTTGTATTGCTAGAATTGACGAATATAACGAATATAGCACTATATTCTCAATCTTCGTTATATTCTAGCAATACAACCATTAGGCACCCAGCAGCTCTAAGTTGTATTCGCGTACGTATGAAACTTAAAGTTGTATTAACGAAGTTAACGAATATGGAATATAGCAGTGCTAAGTTGAAATCGCAATGCGATTAATTCAAGTTCTATAAATCGCATTGCGATTTCAACTTAGAACTTCTGCCGACTTCCGTGCTCATGGAGCGTCCCCATCAACATGGGAACGACTCCATGCTAGAATGTACTGTCGGATTTGAGAAAGTTGAAATCGCAATGTGATTAATTCAAGTTCTATAAATCGCATTGCGATTTTAACTTACCACACTCTGCGTCAACTACGTAATTTTCCATGGGAGTTTTGCCATGGATCCCCCTCCGGCATGCCACAGTCCAGGTGTTAGTCCCCTTGAAACAACTTTTCCATCACTATTGTGGCCACAAAGAGTCCCTGTGGGTTTTCAAATTCGCATTCCTACTAAAGTCAATTGCGGTTCGCCCGGTTCGCACGTTCGCGAACATTTGCGGAAATTCGCGTTCGTAGTTCGCGAACGGAAAATTCTATGTTCGCGACATCTCTATTGATCAATTGACATTGAATATGCTATATATGCTGTGTGCACTCTCATTTTGTATCACTGCTTGAGAAAGGTTCCAGTGTGCGAACCGAAATGTTGCTATTGGTGATGGTGAATAAAACTACACGTTTTACTGAAGGATACACTATACAAATATAAAATGTCTCATTCAATTAAAAGTGATTACACATGCGCCCTCACTCCTAATATTACCATACATCCTAACAGCTTCTGTAGAATGCAGGCAGGCCGGGCGGGCGGCAGCGTAACTCCCTGATGTCACGTGCCTGCGCCGCCTACTTCATGAATGAACCAGGCGGCGCAGGCAAGTGACGTCAGTGAGTGACGCGCCGGCCACCCCGGCCTGCCTGCCTGTGTTGTACAGAAGCTGTTAGGATGTACGGTAATATTAGGAGTGAGGGCGCATGTGTAATCACTTTTAATTGAATGAGACATTTTATATTTGTATACTGGAGCGGCGGGGGGATCTATGGATGACAGTCTTATGGGAACATCTATGGATGGCACTGTTAAGGGGTGGGGGGTCTGTGGATGGCACTGTTATGGGCTGGGGGGTCTGTGGATGGCACTGTTATGGGGAGGGGGATCTGTGGATGGCACATATATAACAGTGCCACCCACAGATCCCCCATAACAGTGCCACCTACAGATCCCCCCTGTAACAGTGCCACCCACAGATCCCCCTGTAACAGTGCCAGCCACAGATCCCCCTGTAACAGTGCCAGCCACAGATCCCCCCTGTAACAGTGCCAGCCACAGATCCCCCAACAACAGTGCGTCATCCACAGATCCCCCATAACAGTGCATCATCCACAGAACCCCCCATAACAGTGCGTCATCCACAGATCCCCCCTGTAACAGTGCCAGCCACAGATCCCCCTGTAACAGTGTCAGCCACAGATTCCCCCCATAACAGTGTCCATTACAGATCCCCCAATAACAGTGCGTCATCCACAGATCCCCCATAACAGTGCATCATCCACAGAACCCCCCATAACAGTGCGTCATCCACAGATCCCCAATAACAGTGCCATCCCCAGGTCCCCCCATAACAGTGTCCTTCACAGATCCCCCCATAACAGTGCCATCCACAGATCCCCAGTAATAGTGCCATCCACAGACCACCATTATTTCCAAACCCACCAAAAGCACACCTTTTGGTTAAAAATATTTTTTTTCTTATTTTCCTTACAGGGGGAAAAATACGGTACATTATTGGTTAGCCTATTAGAGACAGTGGCAGGTTGTAGGAATGGTAGTGCCCACTCTGGGGTACTACACATATGGTTTTGAAAGAGAATCATCTTTTACAATAACAACTTGTGACAAAAGCACTTTCGTCACTGAGATTTGGAGAGGCCTGCTTGCCTATGTGACTATGGCTCCTGGGACACTATTTGGGCATATTGGATTTTAAAGGTACTGTTTCTGCCCCTTGGATTTTTAACTGGAACAGATTCAAACATGTGGCGGTGGCTATCTTAAATTGTCCAGCAGTGTTTTGCCGTTGAGTGTATGGAACTATTTTGGGCATGGGACCATGTGCACGGTGGGGCAAAAATAAGACTTCCAGGAAATCCCTAAACCCCTAAACCGATCTGGGTGATTTTTGGATAGTTTATTCACCCAGATCAAGGCTACGAGGGGATGTGACCTATATAGAGATATGTGGTGTTTTGGGGCCATAGTCACAGGGCAAGAGGCTCGCGAGCAGGCCTCTCCAAATCCCAGTGACGAAGGTGCTTTCATCACACAGCTCAATAATGAACTGCTGTCATTGATATATCCTGTGTCAAATCGATCTTTAAGAATCTACAGCTCTTATTCAGACCTATGTGTCTCCATAGTTACAAACTACAAACAAACTTTGTAGGCTGATTCCGCAATCAAACTTCCTCCCCCTAAATCTTCTTATCATAGATTTGGTAGGGTTAGTAAAAAGCAGTGATGACATCATTATCCTGGCTTCACACATAACCCTAACCCAATCACTGGCCTCAGAAATATATGGCACATGACTGCTGAGGCCAATGATTGGCTGCAGCAGTGATCTTGACGTCAACTGCGCACCCAAGAAACAACACCAGTGAGGAGGACTGGAGTGTGGTCCAGCAAGCGGAGGGAGAAAAAGGATGAGTATTACTTCTTTTGACATTGTAGAACTTTTACTGCTGCAGTAAAAGTTAAATTGAATTTGGACAACCCCTTTATGGCTGTTTGCAATGATGTTTCAATAGCTGTCCTGAGAAATGGGTGTAAAGAGGGATGGGAATTTCCTGGGTGTTTTAATGGCAGTACTATTTGGTTGGTCTTAACTGAATTATATTGGTAACTCGCATTGACAATTACAGTGCCCTAGTAGCAGTGGTAAGCACGGTGTCTCCAAGAGGGTGCTGCCACACGTTGGGGCTGTGCTGCGTTCTGAATGCTGCAAAAACAAAAAAAAGCATAAAAAATGCATGTGGCAGTGCCCTTAGGAACCAGCCACTCAATTACCCTTTAAAATTGGCCATCACAGTAGATCTGTGCTCCCCAGTTCAGCGTTTCACAGGTAACTTCCTTCCCCAGTGCAATGGATAAAGACAGAAGAAAGTCTAAAGAAGAAGTAACCCCCATCCATTTTGCCAGGACAAACTTCTTGCAGTAATAAGCGGGCCAATTACACTGCTGTGCGGTTATAACAGGCATCACACAGCATTGTTCTGCAATAAGTTTACATTGCTTGTGCTTTAGGAGTTATTGATGATTTCCTAAGAACACTAGTAAGAGAATTAAAATCTATTGTTGTGTCCCACAGAAAGCGTACCCAGCAGACGCCGCTGGCAATATTGCCTATTTGTTACAATGTATCTTTCTAGAAATCTATTACATTTTAGAGCACCGAGCATTTTGTTTGTTAAGGGTAGAAAATCTACAGAGAGCACTTAGCGGTATAATTGTTTATGGAACATGATTGTAGCTGCAGAATGACAGGTGTACACGGCGGATTATTACGTGGCAGCGCAATGAGAGAGCAATCATTTATGCTACTATTAAAGAGCATTCCAGGTTAACATGAAGCAAATCCCCAGAAAATATAAAGCCTTGACTTGTCCTCTACTGTCAAGTAAGTAAAAATTCTACTCTGCCATCTCTTAGCCCACTCTCAGTGGTATTTTGGTCAGTATTTTGCATCATTATTAGAGATGAGCCAAGTTCTCAAAAATTTGATTCGGCTGCTTCGTCGAATTTCACAAAGAAACTCGCTTCGTGAGGAATTCCGTTATCACGAAGCGCATTTCTTTGTGAGTAGCGGACGAAACGCGCCTCCCTCGCTTTCATCGATGATCACGGCATCTGAGATGACCATTGAGGATTGTCATGGGTTAATCTGTTAAAAAAAGAATGTAAATACCCACCTTATCTATTTGATCGCGAAGAGTCCACGCACGGCCATGGTTGATTAAAGATTCAGCGCGAAATCTCGCATGGTGCATAATGACGTCATCACACTGGCCAGCGTGGTGATGTCATACGTCACTGCGCACGAGATTTCGCATGGAATTTTCAATCAAGATGGCCATGGCGGACTCTTCGCGCACAAATGGATGAGGTGAGTATGAACTTTTTTTAACCACCGTTTTAGGAAAAATTGATTTGTTACCATGAAGCAAAAGCAAATTCGGCTTTGCGGCGAATCACATTTTTCCTGAAATTTGGCTTGAAATCCACGTGAATTTTAATTGCTACTCTATTCATAAACCACACACCAGAATGGAACCTACGAAGAAAAATGTACAGTGGAAGGTTTTTTCAGTTGTAACATGCCAAAGCAACTGGACTGTACTGTATTGGACTGTAATATTGTTTTTTTTTTTTTTTTTTTTTTCATTGCGCTAGACATCCGGCTAGTTTCTCAATTAGAATGCTTGTATGAGAAATCTCTGACATTAAATACTGGCGAGTTGTGCTTCAGTCATAGGAGTAAAATGTTAATTACATTTACATGGACAAAGCTATTAAGTGGGATTAAGTGGGATTAGGTGCCTTGGGAGAGGTGTTAGAACAAAATTGTAAGTAGTGGACAATAGATGTTGCACCCCTCTACTTCTATTCAAGCTTAATTTCTCCAATTTAACATAAATAGCTTGCCCAAAGAAGAGCATTCCAGAATACAGGTGCAGGACGAGAGGGGTCTTTGTGATGCAAGTGACAACATGAAAGGCATAGATGGGATCATACATTTGTTAAAGGGTGCAGTGCTATGGATAAAATTTTTCCTAAGAATTAGACACTTGAACTTGAGTTTTGGAGTGAACAAGCACATTTATGGAGATCTATGTGTTCCACTTGTATGAATGTTGCCACTTCAAAGATCTTCTACTGTCCTCTACTATTCCAAACCAAAAGCCATGGCAGCATGAAAGCAGTCTGAATGCCCAAGGAAGAGTATTCCAGAGTACAAGTGCAGCCCAAGAGAAATCTTTGTGATGTGGGTGGCAACTTTTGATAAAACGGAAGGCATAAGTAGGATCATAGACATTATATAGCGTGCAGACTGCAGATGTATATACAGTATAACAGTTTTGGTAAATACTAAAACCTTGAACTAAGTTTTGGACTGAATACTGAAATTTGTAGAGATCTTTGTGTTCCACGTGAATGAATGTTGCCACCTCAGATATTGCTATTCTACCGTCATGAGCCAGGAGATAGTCTGCAGCAATCTACAGGGTGGGCCATTTATATGGATACACGTTAATAAAATGGGAATGGTTGGTGATATTAACTTCCTGTTTGTGGCACATTAGTATATGTGAGGGGGGAAACTTTTCAAGATGGGTGGTGACCATGGCGGCCATTTTGAAGTCGGCCATTTTGAATCCAACTTTTGTTTTTTCAATAGGAAGAGGGTCACGTGACACATCAAACTTATTGGGAATTTCACAAGAAAAACAATGGTGTGCTTGGTTTTAACGTAACTTTATTATTTCATGAGTTATTTACAAGTTTCTGACCACTTATAAAATGTGTTCAATGTGCTGCCCATTGTGTTGGATTGTCAATGCAACCCTCTTCTCCCACTCTTAACACACCGATGATGTCTTTCCCTCTTTATGCACTGAAGTTGGCACGTTCCCTGAGTTTTTCCAGCAAGATGGTGCACCATCACATTATGGGTGTCAGGTCCGAGCATTCCTAGATGAACAGTTTCCTGGAAAGTGGATTGGTCGTCGTGGGCCAGTTGAATGGCCCCAAGGTCTCCTGATCTGACCCCCTTAGAATTTTATCTTTGGGGTCATCTGAAGGCAATTGTCTATGCTGTGAAGATACGAGATGTGCAGCACCTGAAACTACGGATACTGGAAGCCTGTGCTAGCATTTCTCCTGCGGTGTTGCTATCAGTGTGTGAAGAGTGGGAGAAGAGGGTTGCATTGACAATCCAACACAATGGGCAGCACATTGAACACGTTTTATAAGTGGTCAGAAACTTGTAAATAACTCATGAAAGAATAAAGTTACGTTAAAACCAAGCACACCATTGTTTTTCTTGTGAAATTCCCAATAAGTTTGATGTGTCACATGACCCTCTTCCTATTGAAAAAACAAAAGTTGGATTCAAAATGGCCGACTTCAAAATGGCCGCCATGGTCACTGTCCATCTTGAAAAGTTTCCCCCCTCACATATACTAATGTGCCACAAACAGGAAGTTAATATCACCAACCATTCCCATTATATTAAGGTGTATCCATATAAATGGCCCACCCTGTAGTATGACAAATGTACAGTACATTCAATGGAAAAAAAAAAAGCTGCTGCGAATCCACAGCAAAGTCTGCAGACAGATTCTTTTGTGGATTTTGCTGCGGATTCACAGCGGATTTCACCCCTCTGCATTGAAAGTTTAAAATCACATCTACTTTTCTGCTACTAAAACACTGCAGTTTTTTCGACCACAAATCTGGAGGAAAAATCCAAATCATATCTGCTACATGTGCTCTTACCCATAGTGCTTGTGATGGCCTCATTGGTTCAGTTGTATTGCTGAGTTGTACAGCTATCCACATTGGTTTTGAAGATCTCTGGTTGCTCTCAATGAGTATAAACCTTCATTGTTTTCTTCCAGTGGATAAAAAAATCTGTCATTGGCTCTTTATAAGACAAAAAAGTGAAACTTTCTATTAAAAGGGTTGTCCGGGATTTGTTTTTTTATGGCCTAGCCTCAGGATAGGTCATCAATATTTGATTGGTGGGGGTCAGACTCCTGGCATCCCTGCCGATTAGCTGTTTAAAGAGGCCTTAGTGCTTCAGTTAGCACTGCGGCCTCTTCCTAGTCCAGTCACATTACTTTCATCAGTGGACATGGCCTGGGCACGTCAGTCCCATTCAAGTGAATGGATCACAGCTGCAATACCAAGCACAGTCACTACACAATGTACAGGGCTGTGCTTGGTAATAAGCCTGCAGAGTTCACTGGAGAGCCGCAAACAGTTGATCAGTGGGGATGCAAGGTGACATAGCGTGGAGATGGCTGCAACAGCATGATACCACAGACTGGCAAGGTGACATAGTGTGGAGATGGCAGCAACAGAAGCAGCATGATACCACAGAGTGGCAAGGTGACATAGCGTGGAGATGGCAGCAACAGAAGCAGCATGATACCACAGAGTGGCATGGTGACATTGTGTGGAGATGGAAGCATCAGGAGGATATAGAGGGGCATGGTGACATGTTGTGGAGATGGATGATCTAATCTGCTGCATCAGGCATTGGTGGGTGGAAATCCTTGTTGATCCACGCCTGATTCATCTTGACAAAAGTAAGTCTCTCCACATTTTGGGTGGACAGGCGAGTTCTTCTTGGGGTAACTATGGGCCCCACCACACTAAACACCCGCTCTGAGTCCACACTACTGACCGGGCAGGACAGCTTTTCCTGAGCAAACTCTGCCAGTCGCAGCAACAAATCCAGTTTGGCTACCCAGTAGTCCAACTGATCTTCAATGTGGGGAGGCAGGGTGCTGTCCAAGTATGCCACCACCTGCTGGGTCAGGTCCTGCTCCAGGTCTACCTGCTGCTGCTGGTGAGTAGTTTCTTCACTATGCTGAAGAAAACAGCTCATCATGGACTCTAGACTCAGGCTGCTGCTCATTTTTAGTATGTCTTGCAGATGGGTGGAAGACTTCAGGAACTGCTTGACAACCAGATTGAACACTTGTGCCATGCAGGGCGCATCGCTCAGCCTTCCTTGACGCAGCACTGACATTTTCTTCCCGTTGTTGGTCACCATGGTTCCGATTTTCTGTTTGTCGCGGAGAAAGCCAGCAGTCGATTTCTTTCTGAAGGACATGGAGCAGTTCCTCCCCTGTGTGACTTCGTTCGCCCAGGCAAACCAGGTGCAGAACCGCGTGACATCATCGTGCCCTGCACATGTGGAATTCTGGAGGGGCACTGTGACTTGTCCCTGCAGCGGAGGCTGAGGACATGGTGGAGGATGAGGAGGAAGAGGCTGAAATTGTCGCAGGACAAATGGTGTGACAACGTGGAGGCGTCAACTGGCCAAGTTGCTGGTGTGTCTCTGCAGTACCAACATTCACTCAGTGGGCCATAAAGGACATGTATTGTCCCTGACTGTAGTTACAGCTCCCCACGTCGGCGCTACCATGCATTTTTTCAGACACAGACAGGCTCAAGGACTGGCCCACCTTTTGTTCTACATACGTGTGCAGGGCTGGTACTGCCTTTTGTGAAAAGAAATGACGGCTTGGGACTCTCCACCTCGGCTCGGCACAAGCCATCAGTTCTCTGAAAGGTGCAGAGTCTACCACTTGGAAAGGGAGAGACTGCAGCACCAGCAACTTGGCCAGGAGCACGTTCAGCTTCTGCGCTGTTGGATGCGTGCATGCTTACTACTGTCTCTTGGCAATCGCTTCAGTGATTGATTGTTGGTGGAATGACTGACGAGGAGTAGAAGGAGGAGGAGCAGGAGCTTCAGGACCAGCAGACGATGGGACAGACAGACAGCTCCCTTCTGCTGAGCCGGTGGAACCGTGACTGCCTGCAATAGGGTGCGTGCACTAGGTGATGCAGTGGTGTCTGCGGCATGCTGGACCACCACATCAGAGTCACGATTGTTCCAGGCCACTTTATGGTGTCGCTGCATATGTTGTCGCAGGGCAGTGGTGCCAACATTGGCCCCCTGGTCACGCCTCACCCTCTGCCCACAGATTCAACATATGGCCATGTTCACCTCCTCTGGAGTCTTGACAAAAAACTGCCACACCGCCGAGTAGCTGATTTTCCCCCCAACACTCGGCACTGACTGCTAGAGCCGCTGCTTGCGTGAACACGTGCACCACTCCTTTCCGGGCAGCTAGGCTACTGCGAAGTGGGTGGTCTACCCTGGGCCCGTTTGGCTGCCGACCTCCCACTGCTGCCACCCTGCTGACTCCCAGCCTTGCCACAATGTTGCTGGCTCAGCCGCTGCCTCGTGGGCAAGCTGCCACCCTCTTCTCCTGATGATGATGAAGCCCCTTCTTCACCCGGCTCCCAAGTGTGATTGGCTTCATCATCATCGAGTAGTGTCTGCAAGTCACTGGTGTCCTCAACGCTCTCTGGGTTAGGAGCCTGACCACTTGCAACACCACCTCGCACGCCACTCTCCTCATCACTACATGCCCGCCTAGCCGAGGAAGCGGCGGATGTCTCCTCCAAATATTGGCTGGGCGTTAGCTGCTGACTGTCCTTGAGTAGCTCGTCCTCGCTGAATAGTAGAGCTGAGCCCACAGCAGATAGTACTTCTGTGGCTGAGGGAACAGCAAAGTAGATGACACAGGGAGCTTAGGCCTCTCGCTGGGACTCCTGCTGCCACGGCCCCTTAATCTGCTGCAACCTCTTTCTGCGCCAGAAACATTTATGCCTCTGCCACTCCTCTATGCATGTCCTGGCACTTCTCTGTCTGACATACTTTTAGCTGAACTAAAATAATTAAAAGCAAATTCAAACAACCCTAAAAGCCCAGATAGTTCTCTTTTTGGACAGAAATAGGCCACTAACCACTTTTAGCACAAATACAAGTAAATGTGAACTGCCTATATATTTATAGTTTTGGACTGAAATAGGCCACTAAATTATTATAGGGGAAATAAAAACAAATGTGACTTGCTTATATATTTCTCGTATTCGACTGAAAAAGGCCAATAAATGATTTTAGCTTAAATAACAGGAAAAGTTAACTGCGTATATTTTTCGCTTTTGTTTCTTACATATGGCAATAAACGCTTTTAGCGCAAATAACACCAAAATATGAACTGCATATATTTTTCTCTTATTGTACTGAACTGGCAATAAATGGTTTAAACGCAAATAACACCAAATGTCAACTGTGTGTATGAAATAACTGCAGAAGTGACCTGAGTAAATATATTTCTTGTTGAACTGAAATAGGCCACTATACGCTTTCACCAGAAATTACTGCAACAGTGCAGTGGGTATATATTTTTCTTGTATTACTGAAATACGGCCTTATACTCTTTCACCAGAAATTACTGCAACAGTGCAGTGGGTATATATTTTTCTTGTATTACTAAAATACTGCCCTATACGCTTTCACCAGCAATTACTGCAACAGTGCATTGGGCATATATTTTTCTTGTATTACAGAAATACGTCCCTATACGCTTTCACCAGCAATTACTGCAACAGTGCAGTGGACATATATTTTTCTTGTATTACTGTAATACTGCCCTATACGCTTTCATCAGAAATTACTTCAACAGTGCAGTGGGTATATATTTTTCTTTTTTAACTTAAATACATCCCTATACGCTTTCAACAGTAGCTACTGCAACAGTGCAGTGGGTATATATTTGTCTTGTATTACTGAAATAAGGCCACTATACGCTTTCTTCAGAAATAACTGCAGAAGTGACCTGAGAAAATATATTTCTTGTTGGACTGAAATAGGCCACTATATGCTTTCACCAGAAATAACTGCAACAGTGCAGTGCATATATATTTTTCTTTGTTTACTGAAATACGCCCCTATACGCTTTCAACAGAAATAACTGCAGAAGTGACCTGAAAATGTATTTTTCGTGTTGGACTGAAATAGGCCACTATACTCTTTCACCAGCAGAGCATATATATATATATATATATATATATATATTATTTTTTTTTTATGAAATAAGCCCCTATACTCTTTCACCATTCACTTCTATAGGGCCAGGGCTGTGTGAAAAACGCAGAATATAGAACATGCTGCATTTTTCATGCAACGCAGAACTGATGCGTGAAAAAAACCGCTCATGTACACAGACCTATTGAAATGAATTAGTCAGGATTCAGTGCGGGTGCTATGCGTTCACGTCATGCATTGCACCAGTGTGGAAAACTCGCTCATGTGAAAGGGGCCTATGGGGCCAGGGCTGCGTGTAAAACGCTGAATATAGAACATGCTGCATTTTTCACGCAATGCAGAACTGATGCATGAAAAAAACATAGACCTATTGAAATGAATGGGTCAGGATTCAGTGCGGGTGCTATGAGTTCACCTCACACTGCAACCGCGCGGAAAATTTGTGTGAAAGGGGCCTAAGGCATATTGGTACATCTTAAACTTATTCCAGGGAGCGGGTGCCCACAGAGAGGGCTCTGGCACCCTTGCCATAGGTTCGCCACCACTGCTATATAGGATATTTTAATATACAGTAAATAACATTTATTTTCTAAAACCAGAATACTCTTTTAATCTAAAATTCTTCATCACAGAAACATATTAATCCCTGATTCCATTCAAGTTTTACAAACTATCTTCTGTCATCAGAGCTCTCAGAGTTAACCACTTAACTATATACCTTTCGATTTATTAACTGTACGCTGTAATGTTAGCAATAGAAAATCTGAATTTGAAATGCTTCATTAGATGCGACTTCTCATCAAGACATGCAAAACAAAAGGCTGAACTTTTCATAATTGCTTTGTGAAATTGTCATTTTCTAAATGCAATTTAGAAGTGGTTGTATTGCTGCAGAACTCAGATAAAAACCTCGTTGGAAATGTTTTACATAAATAAATCAATTAACTTCAAAAAGAATCAGTGTCAGACGGTTTGCTAGATGACTGCCTAACAAAACCCATAAATAAAATAAACCGTGCCTCTTCCCATTGTGTCAGGCATAGAGCTGTGGTGGAAAATCACAAAGGAAAGATTAAAGGAAACTTATAATGCTGCTGTGTAAAACAAAATGTAAACTGATTTGCCTTGACTTGATAGCCTAGATACACACATGTCCATACACACACAATCACTCTTCTTTCATACGCTTGCTGACTGACAAAGCTGTGACATCTAGTACTATCACAACAGCCCAAACAAAACACGTGCATTAACACATTCATTCCTTTTCTGTTACCAAGAAGAGCTTCTCGTCATCCCTGTTCATGATCACTGCAATTCTTGTACCGAATCAGGTAGTTGAAAGATGGTGGATGCCTCGAAGCAAAATTTTTGGAGGGTGACCACATTATGTTTCTCGGATCTTGCTCAACCTCACCCCCTATACTTGGTGAAACTCCCCATTGCAGTGTATTGAAATTATGGATACATCTGAGCCAAGAGACTTCAAAAGAGAGGGCCAAACACATGCAGGTCCACTCTCCACCACTTCTTGGATGGATAGGATGGCCAAATAATCACCAGCTACCCCTTGGGAGTAGAGGGTCCTAGTGGTGTGCAGTGAATACACTGCCCATATGTAAATAGTTACTGGCAAGGGCATAACTAGAAAATTATGTTTGAGGCAGGTCAGAAGAACCTGCTTAGACAGGGAGGAAAAGGGTCTGCCATAGCAAAAATTCAAAACTCTATACTGATTCTTGAGACAGAAGTGTCTAGGACTTGTGCAGTCATCCATCCTCATTATGATCCAGTGTGTCTGACAGGTGTCCTTTGGGTCCACCAGAGGAAATGATTCTGAGGGACCACTGCTCAATCTTGTTTGCTATAGTTGGTAAGGCTGATTAGTCAGCCTGCATTTGTGGGAAGGGCGGAGGCTCTTCATATACGAGCCACAGCCTCACTCACAGGCGTGTGTTCTCAGGTGCACAGGCCGCATGTTACCTTGTCCGTCCAGGTTCAGCCACGGCTGATACTATATGTTTTTGTCTTGTCACCTGGATCGCCCAGGCCGAGTTAAATGTTGTGTGTTACCTGGATCGCCCAGCCCGAGTTACATGTTATGTGTTACCTGGATCGCCCAGCCCGAGTTACATGTTATGTGTTACCTGGATCGCCCAGCCCGAGTTACATGTTATGTGTTACCTGGATCGCCCAGCCCGAGTTACATGTTATGTGTTACCTGGATCGCCCAGGCCGAGTTACATGTTATGTGTTACCTGGATCGCCCAGGCCGAGTTACATGTTATGTGTTACCTGGATCGCCCAGCCCGAGTTACATGTTGTGTTACCTGGATCGCCCAGGCCGAGTTACATGTTATGTGTTACCTGGATCGCCCAGCCCGAGTTACATGTTGTGTTACCTGCATCGCCCAGGCCGAGTTACATGTTATGTGTTACCTGGATCGCCCAGGCCGAGTTACATGTTATGTGTTACCTGGATCGCCCAGGCCGAGTTACATGTTATGTGTTACCTGGATCGCCCAGGCCAAGTTACATGTTATGTGTTACCTGGATCGCCCAGGCCGAGTTACATGTTATGTGTTACCTGGATCGCCCAGGCCGAGTTACATGTTATGTGTTACCTGGATCGCCCAGGCCGAGTTACATGTTATGTGTTACCTGGATCGCCCAGGCCGAGTTACATGTTATGTGTTCCCTGAATCGCCCAGGCCGAGTTACATGTTATGTGTTACCTGGATCGCCCAGGCCGAGTTACATGTTATGTGTTACCTGGATCGCCCAGCCCGAGTTACATGTTATGTGTTACCTGGATCGCCCAGGCCGAGTTACATGTTATGTGTTACCTGGATCGCCCAGGCTGAGTTACATGTTATGTGTTACCTGGATCGCCCAGGCCGAGTTACATGTTATGTGTTCCCTGAATCGCCCAGGCCGAGTTACATGTTATGTGTTACCTGGATCGCCCAGTCCGAGTTAAATGTTGTATGTCACCTGGATCATCCAGGCCACGTTAAATGTTGTCACCTGAATCGCCCAGGCCACGTTAAATGTTGTAGGTTACCTGGATTGCCCAGGCCACGTTAAATGTTGTAGGTCACCTGGATCGCCCAGGCCACGTTAAATGTTGTAGGTCACCTGGATCGCCCAGGCCGAGTTAAATGTTGTATGTCACCTGGATCATCCAGGCCACGTTAAATGTTGTATGTCACCTGGATCATCCAGGCCACGTTAAATGTTGTATGTCACCTGGATCGTCCAGGCCACGTTAAATGTTGTATGTCACCTGGATCGTCCAGGCCACGTTAAATGTTGTATGTCACCTGGATCGTCCAGGCCACGTTAAATGTTGTATGTCACCTGGATCGCCCAGGCCGAGATAAATGTTGTATGTCACCTGGATCGCCCAGGCCGAGATAAATGTTGTATGTCACCTGGATCGCCCAGGCCGAGTTAAATGTTGTATGTCACCTGGATCGCCAAGGTTCAGCTACTGCAGATACCGGCTATGTCATTTGTCTTGTTACCTGGATCGCCCAGGACAAGCTAAATGTTGGGTGACAATTGGACCGTCAGGTTCAGCCGCCGTTGATACTACGCTATATGTCATGTTTTGTTGTTAGAATAAGTCTCTTCCATACCCCACTCTATCGGTATATCGGGTTTACTCTACTCGCACCCAGAGCTGCGTTCACACGTCCTATACTACTACAGGTTTTTTCCAGGCCCATTTCAAGAACTGCATTCATGTCGCTGTTACATCTACGTTATGCTCCATTCACAACCAGAGCTGCTGTTATACCAAATTTCATCTCTGCTTATACCCAGAGTTGTGTTCACACTTATACTGCTACACCAGGTCGTATACCCCACTCACCAAAGCCGCTTTCCATGTCTGCTGTCACATCAAGTTAATATTCCGTTCACATCCAAAGCTGCGTCCGCATGTCTGTTTTACATCTTGTCCTATACTCCATTCACTACTAGAGCTGCATTCACGTGTCTGCTTTCGCATCACGTCAATACTCTGCTCACTTTTGAATTGCATTCATACGTCTGCTTATACCATGCTTTTCATGCGCTACCCATACTCGGAGCTGCGCCCATACCATGTTTTTTTTTAGTTCAACATTTTTATTGAGATTTTTTCTTTTTTTTAAAGAATAGCAAAACATGACATTGCATAGATAACCTGAAGTGGACGCAGCCACCGAGGACAAGTATTATTACATTCACAAAAGTTTCCAGTATAATGGAAGACATGACTTGATAGCGTCCGGTAGGACTCATATCGCAGGATCAAACTGGTTGCATTATCAGGATACATTTCTTAGCATGCATTAGTTGTCGAGAATTTACATTAAACACTAAAACTATAAGTGACAAGTGTCAAACACAGATCTGTCTAATCAGAAGGCTTAGCTGCAGGAGGGACCTATAGGAGGCAGTCTCAAAGTAGGTCACCAACCCCTACCTCTCCTGTGGGGTCAGATTATTGAAGATTATCTACTTGGAGAATTTCAGATGAACCACCCATGGGTTCCAGGTGCGCCTGTACCATACCATGTTTTTTAGGTACCACTCGCACAAAGCTCCATTCACCCATTTGTTGTTACATCATGTGTTGTACTCGGCATCCACTCAAAGCTGCATTCTCCTGTTCATTGCTACATCATGGTTTTACTCAATAGTCTCACCGGGGCAGTCTGCACCCACCGCTCTGGTTCTTTAATCCTGGTTCATATTCACTCAGACTGGTCTCCTTTTACTTCTGGTTTGTATTCACTCAGATTGGTCTCCTGCCCCAGTTCACCAAACAGCTCCTCAGCGGAGGTCAGTGGGCCGATAGGAGTAAGTTTCCTGCTATGTTTTCACAAGCTGTTCATTTGTTTGTCACGATAAGAGACTTCTCTTAGCAAACTTGCAATGCCTCAGGCTCTTGTTTTTCTCCCATCTCTGTTTCAATTTCATGTTTACGTTTTATGGTTTGCGGTGGTTAGTGTTTTATGTATGCACATGCTTTGGATTTCTAATGTCTATATTTTCAACGCCTGTTGGCAGTTATGTTCCTTTGGCCACCTTCTAGCCAATCCAATCATTCAAGTCGCTTCATATGCCATCAGGTCTGGCTTACGTTTTAATTACTTATCGTCACCGCAACGTCATCCCTCTGGCTTCAGGGGCCTCTGGTCGGGGGCCCTATGATTGTCCGACCTCATGGCTCCGGGGGCCCCTTGACCGTTTTTCATGTTTTGTTTTGTTTGTTAGGGGTACGACATGGTTGTAGGCTGGTTAGTGTCCCAGGTTTGCTGTTGGAGGGGGTCATGGTTATGCGAGTCCCAGAGGCATTCTGGTGCTGCATAAGTGGTTTAAAAAAAAATAAATAAAAAAAACATAAGAGGCTAGCCCGAGTGGCTGTTCGCTTATAGGACCTCACGATTGGCACCGACACTTGTAGTTCGCACGGCCACCTGATACTTTTTTCCGCCATATGAGACTCGCACGCATGGCTCCCGCCATAAGGGACTCGCACGCATGGCTCCCGCCATAAGGGACTCGCACGCATGGCTCCCACCATAAGGGACTCGCACGCATGTCTCCCGCCATAAGGGACTCGCACGCATGTCTCCCGCCATAAGGAACTCGCATGCATGTCTCCCGCCATAAGGGACTCGCACGCATGGCTCCCGCCATAAGGGACTCGCTGGAGTGGCTCTTGGCTTAGAGGATTTCACAATTGTCATCGACATTGGTAGGTCATACGGCCATCTGATACTATTTTTCATGGCACACCTTTCAGAAGTTTTCTCTTGTTCATTTATTTTTTACAGATTAGTACTTGCGGTTCATTTCAGCCTAATTTCATTTAGAAGCTTTACCCCATGTCATTGTCTTTCTAGGTTATCGAGTCCAGGGTTGATTACTAAACCCGTCGGGTTAAGCCCTAATCTTTTCCCCAGCTGTCCTCAATTCTAAGGTTTGCACCCCGGCGGCTGCCCGGCCCCATGGGCCCCTGGTGGTTGCTTCGGCCCCATGGCATCAGGGGTCCGACCAATGGTTGTCTGTGCCTTTTTACCACAACCAGGAATTCATTTTCGCCGGTAGCTTCATTGCAATTGTATTCCCTCACTTATGGGAGGGCATAGACAAAATCTTGCATATTATGGCCTCATAGCTTTTTGTCACACTAACCTCAGACTCCCTACAACCACGTTAAATCGGGTTTTGGACAATGTTCAGCATTTCCTCACGGTAGAAGATTCAGATAGTAGGTCGGTCTTCACGTCTCAAGCGTTAAAACAATTCTCAGGGGCACACAGTAGAACAACGCGCGGACCACGGCTAGCAGATAGCTGTTGTCTGGGGAACTATTCAAGGATTCTCTTCCTAACTACATAGTTATTTTTGCCCCTTATTCCTGCATAGTCTAGGCAGTTAGGTTTCGGTCCCACGATCTACTGAGGCTAGGGCATTGCCAGTACTCCCTAGAACCAAAACTTTACAAGGTTCAGTTGGTTTTTATGATCCATTTCACAACGTATTCTCGGTCCTCCATTCCGCTTTGGTGCAGTATCCGCAATATTGAGCGTCATGTCTCTGGCCTTGTCATCCACAAGATGGGTTGTAGGTTTCCTACTGGTCTTGCCTCACATACCCCGCATTTTCGCTCTAGATCCCGGATGCCTTGCAGTTGGCTTGGGGATTAGTTTGTACATGCCATTCAAATTCCTTTTCTACCAACTACTTGGCTTGGTTTTTGCCCACTTATAGGCCTACCCACGATCATGGCTTAGGGCACACAACAAGCCATTTAGTCAGGTCAGCTAAGACACGCCTAGCTGGGTTAGGTTGTTCCTGTTGTTTTTCTCCCTAGGGTTCTTCGGATACCTCTTGGCCGTAGCCATGACCACAAGTTAGAACTAGTTCCCGCTTCTGCAGGACTGCAGGGATGGAAACCAAAAAATACTGGCGTACAGTCTACTAGTCTACTGGAAGATTGTGATTTCCTTGGCCACCACTGACTTTAGATGTACGGCAGACCTATCATGAAGGATGGGAGTGCCATAAGACAGGTCACATGCCCATCCATCCTGTTATGGACAGAAGGGGGGTGCATTCAGTGAAGAGACTGTACTGAAACAATGGAACGAGACTTCACATTTCAGAACATTGGACTAGATTCCCTTATAATGTCATATGAGCAAATCATTTATAGTGCTTTTTAAAGCAGTAATTGTGATGGACCTCACCTTAAAATCTAACTTTGCAGAGGGATTAATTATAAAATACTGATGCCAGCACAAAATACATCCCCCAAATCTTCCACCGGCCGGCCGTGAGGAGAGCCCAGGTGGCCCCCTGGACATTGGCCCACTGGGAAATTTCCCTGTAAGGTCTATGGCCAATCCACCTCTGGGTCCATGCCTGCTGCCACTTTGCTCCCAGGCTTGGCCACTATTCTGCTCACCAGCTTCTTAGTTCCCCAGCAGTCCGGTCCCTGTGCTCTTCCTCTTCTGCTGCTCGATGGATCCAGCCACTGGGGCAGCATTGTTTAACTCCTTTACAGGCAGTGTCCTACTCCTTGCCAGCACTTTTTCTCTCTGCCTATAGGGTTCGCGCTTCCTCTGGCTCCTAAAGGGTCAGTGCACGCACTCCTTGATCTTAAAGGGTTTGTGGTCCTGGCTACGGTGAGAGACCGTGGCTTGAGGACGGGGGGGGGGGGGGGGGGGGGATGGCGGCTGTCTGCTACAGATGGCTGGGGTGTGCGGGAAGCCATGGCCGGGTGCAAACTAAATGAGGGGCATGCCTGATGGTGAAAGGTGAAGGAAGGGGAAGGGTGGGAGGGGTGAAAGCGCGGCGTCTCTGATGGGAGCGTGAGGCGGCGCTAAATAGGCCTCCTCCGCCCCTCCCACAAACACAGGCTGAGCTTCAGCCTTAGTACTTGTGGTCCTGGCTACGGTGAGAGACCGTGGCTTGAGGACGGGGGGGGGGGGGGGATGGCGGCTGTCTGCTACAGATGGCTGGGGTGTGCGGGAAGCCATGGCCGGGTGCGAACTAAATGAGGGGCAAAAGTCAACGGGTAGGAAGATGTGAGGGTAGAACTCATAGGGCTAAGTTGGTGAAAGCCTTGGCGATCTCGGCTTGTGGATTGGGAATATAGTGCGTGAAGCAAGAGGATTGCCATCTACCCATTTTCTGGATGACGTGTGCTGGGACCCCGTGACTTGATGCTGCGGAAGCTGCGCCTATGCGGAACGAATGCCCTGAGATGGCCTTGGCATCGAACCCCAGCCCGGAAGCTAAAGTTCTGATGTGATGGATGAACTGAGAAGTTGATAGACCTTTGGAGTTGAAGGGAAAGAGAGGGCTGCCTGGCGCGGAAACTGTTGAGATAGCGAGAAGCTTGCTGAATACGGCCACCGGGCACCAATCATTGAAGGTCGGGAAGTAAATGATTTTGACTGGAGGACCTACCTGGGAAGTTTTGGTGGAAGGGAGAGACAGGGTGCAATGAGTCTGCTGCCAGACCAGCTGGTCTGAAGTGGGGCCTGCATGTCCTGGAGAGCTAGTGAATTCCCCGGGCCGTAAGAATCCGTAGAAACAGAGATACATGGCAGCTTTGATCACAATGCTTTTGTATGGCCCGAAAGGATCGTTATCTAGGGAAGTGGAAAAGGCTCTGAACATTGCCCCGGTGACTGGTTTCCTGCGGGACTCTGGCTTGCTGGTGCTCTTTTGGATCCCTCTGAGGGTGGACTTGATGGCCTGGGAAGAAAATAGGGACTGGCTGCATGGGAAATCTAAAGTGAGGTAATGCTGTACCCCTGCCAGGTACAATTTGATGGTGCTGAAAGATAGGTGAAGGTCTGTGTGACAATAGGCCAGGAACGCCATGAGATGAGTTATTTGATCCAGATGTCCTTGTGGGTGCTTGATGGAAAATCGAGAGAAGGTTTCCCACCCGGTCTTGTAGTTCCTGGCTGTATTGAGGGATAGGGAGTTGTGGATGAGTAACTTGGCAGTTCTGACGTGTTTGCTCAATCCATCATCAGTGTCTCTATGGCGGGTGGAGGAACTCCTGATGGATCGGCGTCTGGCATCACCTGAAAGAAAACCGGGAAGTTGAAACGGGAGAGGGCATCAGCTGCTGTGTTTGCTGAACCCTGTATGAAACGACATGAGAAATGAAAGTTATGTTCTAAGGCGAGGCATACTAATCTGCGGACGAAGGGCATGATTTGTGGGGAGGAGGAGCGGCCTTTGGTGAGAATTTCTACCACTGCCTGATTGTCCGTGACGAAGACGACTGGCTTGTTCTTCCAGATTTCCCCCCAGGTCTGGGCAGCTGCCACGATGGGATAAATCTCTAACAGTGGAGAGGATCTGATGGAACTCTGGGTGGAAGATATCTGAAGCGGCCAGGGACCTGCGAACCAGTGGGTCTTGAAAATGGCTGCAAACCCTTTTGAACCTGCTGCGTCGGAAAACACGGTGGGAGAACTATCGTCCCAGGAAGGGACGAAGAGGGAGATGCCATTCCAGCTGGTCAGGAAATGGTGCCACATGTGAAGATCGGCCGTTGCGGCGGCGTCAAGGTGGATCAAAGAGTCCTGATCCGAAGCAGCAGGTAAAAGTTGCAGCAGTCTGGAGGTAAATGCCCGCCCTTGGGGCATAATCTTGGAAGCAAAATTTAACATCCCCAGAATTGACTGGAGTTCGACCTTAGTGAGGGTCCTGGCCGCGACAGACCTCCTGATGGAATCCTGGATTTTCAGGAGTTTTTCGTCCGGTAAGCGGGCTTCCATCTTGCCGGTATCTAAGATGACCCCCAGGAATGTTATAACTGAAGATGGACCTTCGACTTTTGTTGGGGCAATCGGGACGTTTAACTTGGAGAACAAGTCGAGAAGTACCTGGAGCTGATTGGGTGCCTGGTCTGCGGTCTCGATCAACAGGAAATCATCGAGATAATGGATGACCCTGGAGCATCCGCCGTGGTTGACCAAGACCCAGTGAAGAGCTGTGGCTAGTTGATCAAAGAGCCAGGGACTGCTCTTTGAACCAAATGTCAGTCTGTCTGAAAAATAGTACCGTTCCCTCCACTTGATGCCGTAATATTTCCACAAATGGGGTGAGACCGGAAGCAGCTTAAATGCGTCGGCGATGTCCGCCTTGGAAAGCCACGCGCCCGACCCCAGCTGGAGGATCAACCGAATGGCGTCGTCCAAGGTGGAGTACCGCATGGAGAAATCTTCTGAAGGGATGAGCGAATTTAAGCTAGGTGTGCTGGAAACATGAGGAGCAGAGAGGTCAAATATCAGCCTTTTTTTATTTGAAATTTTTTTCGTAACTAGGCCAATGGGGTTGGCCCTCCAGATGTCGAAGGGGGGGACTGTGAATGGACCCAGGAGGAAACCCTTGCTGATCTCGGACTGGATGAGGGTGTCTACTGATTCGGGATCCGCCAAGGCAGAACGAAGATTGGGGCCTTCCCAAGTGGTTTGCGGGTAGGAAACTAGCCCTGTATGGAACCCTTGTGAGAATCCGGAGACCAAAAACTGCACAAAGGCGGGATCGTGGTGATGCAGCAGGAGGGCGGCTAGCAGATCAATGTTGACTCCGGCTAGTCATAGCTGTTTTGATGACCTTTGCGGACAAGACGACTGGGGGTGGGCCCTGAAACAGATCGTGCAAATATGCAGGGCCTTGCATTTTGAAAAATAGCAGTCGGACCAATTGAAATTGTTGCAGATTTGGCTTCTGCCCAAAAACACTATGGGCCTGCCCCATTTGTCTGCGTTCTGCCCTGAACTAGAAGAGGTGGAAGGGAGAGCGGAGGGTCTGCCTTGGGCCAGGGCCCCTGAGTTGGGACACCAGTCGGAGGAATGCAGGATGGACTGGCAGTTGGCGCAGGTGGGAGCTTTGAGGCCAGCGAAGTGCCTGCAGAAGAGCTCCATGTCTAATATGGACCAGTCCGTGATGTGCCGGAACTGGGACAGAGCAGCGGCGGCTTTGGCCGAGAAGGAACGATGGTAGTCGTAGAATGCGTGACCTCCGTACTTGTGTCCCAAATCAGTGACCCTGTAGAGGTAGGTGTCAAGTTCCTCTCTGCGATGCGGTTGGGCCGAGCACAAGATGTCTCGGAAAAGGCTGAAGGCCAACACAAACTCTGGGATGGAGAGTTTTTTGTGCAGCCGGGCATCCTTGGACTTAAGAACCACCGATATATCTCCACAGGCAATGGTCCTGTTCTCATCGAAGTCGTGGGTGGAAATAAGTATGGAAGCCAAATTAACGTCTTTACCTGCCAAAATATCCTTCCGGACATTGTCGGGAACAAAATGTGATGGGGAAATTGTGAAGGAGCTGGGGGCTTGGCTCGGAGTTGGGGCATGGACGGTAGACGGGCCTGGAACTGGAGAGATGGGAGTGCTTGGGCTTGATGGCCTGGTTTCCACCGCTAGCAACCTGGTCTGCATGTCAGACACTGAGCTGGTGAGAGTGTTGATCGCTGCATGAAGCTGGGTCAGCGCAGTCTGGACCGTGGACAGAGACACCTGTTCTGCAGCCGCTGGGATAGGTCTTGCCGTTAGCAGCCTATACAAGTCCGCTTTGCGGGCTGTGGCAGGATAGCGGATGCCTCTCCTGGTTAATTCGGCCATAAGTTTAGGGATGGTCCATTGCCTGCCTGAAAAGTTGCTTCCGTGGGCTGAGCCGGGTGATTCCGGGATGGAGCGAGTCTCGGCGATATCCGATGCGTGGGACATTATGCTGTGAAAAGGAAAATGGAGAGTGAGAAGGGTGGTTGAGCCACTTGACACCAGTGAGTGAGTCCGTGAAACCCTCTGAATGACACCGAAGAGTGACCCAATCCGTTACCAGGAAGAGGTTAAGAGGCCCAACCTACCTGATGCGCTGGCCTCAGCCCCCCGAAAGAAGGACCTGTTGATGCTGGTCTGACCCTAAGAACTGAAGTAGTGAAACCAACTTACCTGGACTCGGCTGATGAAATCGTAAATGAAAACGACCTGGATGAAAGGTGACCTAGGACTGGTACCTTGGGGAATTCGCCTAGCGAATTTTGACACGAGCAGGCCTCCGGAGGGACCCTAGAAACATGGGGTGACGTTGAAATAAGCAGGAGAAGGTGAAATCCTGACGTGAATCAGGGTGCGAAGGACGGCCCCTGAATGATCCGATGCCTTACAGGCGGCCGAACCCGTGAACTAGCTGCGGGCTGAAAGTGAAGCTCGTGAGGCGCGTTGAAGCGCCTGGGTCGGGACGGGGCGGGTGAGTGGTGCGTGAGCGTGCGAACCTGTGCCTGATACGTGTCGAGGCGGTGGATGAAATCTGAAACATGCTCGAGAACTGAGGTGTTCCGCTGCGTGGTAAACCATAGAGTGGATGGAACTTAAGGAAGGAAAAATTGACATGAATCTGCTGCGTGGCAGACAATAGCGTGAGCGAGCATGAGGAAAGTGACATGAATCTGCTGCGTGGCAGATAATAGTGTAAGCGAACCTGAGAAAATTGACATGAATCTGCTGCGTGGCAGATAATAGCGTGAGCGAGCATGAGAAATTGACATGAATCTGCTGCGTGGCAGACAATAGCGTGAGCGAGCATGAGGAAAGTGACATGAATCTGCTGCGTGGCAGACAATAGCGTGGATGGAACTTAAGGAAGGAAAAATTGACATGAATCTGCTGCGTGGCAGACAATAGCGTGAGCGAGCATGAGAAAATTGACATGAATCTGCTGCGTGGCAGACAATAGCGTGAGCGAGCATGAGAAAATTGACATGAATCTGCTGCGTGGCAGACAATAGCGTGGATGGAACTTAAGGAAGGAAAAATTGACATGAATCTGCTGCGTGGCAGACAATAGCGTGAGCGAGCATGAGGAAAGTGACATGAATCTGCTGCGTGGCAGATAATAGCGTAAGCGAACCTGAGAAAATTGACATGAATCTGCTGCGTGGCAGACAATAGCGTGGATGGAACTTAAGGAAGGAAAAATTGACATGAATCTGCTGCGTGGCAGACAATAGCGTGAGCGGACATGAGGAAAAGTGACGTGAATCTGCTGCGTGGCAGACGATAGCGTGAGCGAACCTAAGGAAAGAAGACATGAATCTGCTGCGTGGCAGACAATATTGTAAGCGAACCTGAGGAAAAAATGGCATGAATCTGCTGCGTGGCAGACGATAACGTGGATGAATTTTTAAGGAAGAAAAAACATTGACATGACTCTGCTGGTAGATAATGGCGTGGAATAAAAATGTGCGGTGTGCTGTTTTGCTGAGGCCCCTGTTTGTGGGGAGGCCTCAGCTGTCAGGTTTGCAAGTTTGAGCATTGAATGCACATTTTTAAGCATCCAGGAAGAACAGTCATTTGGGCTCCTGAACAAGTGCGGTATTTGTGAGCTGCACTGTCTGCGGGGTCCTGACTCTGCATTCACACTTCCTGACATGTCTTTCTGCTGGTATCATGGGAACATCACTCGCTCCAAAGCAGAAGACCTGCTGTCACAGGCTGGCAAGGATGGCACTTTTCTTGTGTGAGATAGTGAATCTGTGTGTCGGGCATATGCCCTCTGGTGGAGAGGGGGGGGGGGGGGGGCGGCCGGCGTCAGTGCTGCCTGGAGACCAGCCGGTGCAGGAGGTGGGGCCAGGTTGCGGACATGTGCGGTGAGTGGGAGCGCTGGGGACCCGGTTTTGATGCTGCCTGACGAGCAGCGAGGGGCGGCCAGGAGGCGACGTGTGGATGTGGGTATGAGAGAGCGCGGCGCCGAGGCTCCCAAACAGGGAGCAGCTCAAGGCGCCGCTTAGCTTACCGGGGGAGCGTGGTTCCAGGGGAGGTACTGGATCGAGCGGAGGCTGAGGGAGCAGCAGCGTGGGCAAACAGCAGCGGCACTGAATCCTCGATGCGCAGAGACGTCACGTGAAAGCGCGGCGTCTCTGATGGGAGCGTGAGGCGGCGCTAAATAGGCCTCCTCCGCCCCTCCCACAAACACAGGCTGAGCTTCAGCCTTAGTACTTGTCCCGCAAAATAATTTCTACAGTTTTTCAACCAGCACCTGGATCGGAATACTTTTGTAATTGCTGGAATTAAAAATTTTGCATAACCACTGGGTTATTCAATAAAATATATCTGTATAGCATCTCCTGCCATTTTTTATTTTTCTTATTTCTATGTCCAGATCACTGAGATGGCCACACATGGTCAGTTTCATCCGTCAAATGCCTCCTGAGTTCTGATAGGGAGAGAATAGACACGTCCTCTTTAGCTGCAGCAGAAAAGACACCCCCCTTGAGCTGTCAGCTAGCAGAGCAATGAATGTGGAGATCTCTGGATTCATGTCAGGTACAGGGCTGGTTCTAGCTTTGTTAGAATGGGGAATGTCATGTGCTATACGATGTCTGATTTTCATTTTTTACATCAGTCATGGGATACCCCTTTAAAGAATCTTCCCCATGTGGGAAAGTGCCTGGGTCAAAGGTTCTAATTTGTTAGTGTCCTCATTTGCCTGTGTACCAACTTATGACTATTTCCCAGATTTAACCCTTCGCTGCCTGACCTCTGTCTGCTGTCCATTCGGACCCTGAGCTGCCTGCCCTTTGACTGTTTTCATGAATTGCACCTGCTCTACCTGCACTGACCTCGGCCTGTCCTTAACTATGGTTTTCATAACAATAAGGCCTCATGCACACGACCGTTGTTTCATTCCGTGTCCGTTGTTCCGTTTTTCGTGATTTTCTGCGGACCCATTGACTTTCAATAGGTCAGTTGAAAACTCGGCTAATGCACCGTTTGTCATCCGCGTCCGTGATCCGTGGTTTCAGTCCGCGCGTCCACGTCCGTTTTTTTCCTATCATTTGTATGGAAAACTTGACTTAGATTTTATTTTACTTTCCTTCATGTCTGGAGAGCCTCCAAAAATAAAGGAAGACACACGGAAACAAAAACGGACACGAATCACGGAACAAAGAAACCCCTTTTTGCGGACCGCAATACTGTTATGTGCATGAGGCCTAAGTCCTTTAAATCGTAATTTTACCATAAGCTGCAGTGCTACTCATACTAATTATCTCCAAACCAAAACAAGAAAAAAATTGCCCATAAAATGAATCGTTATTAAATCATAATAATAAAATATAACAAGTATACATATAAGTATGTATATAAATATATAAGGACATTTCCTCTAAAAATTGTACCACTAACTACTACTAACTATAAAACAATCTGCATATTCCACTGTAAACTAAAGTACACCATGTAAGGCCTCTTTCACACTTGCGTTGTCCGGATCCGGCGTGTACTCCACTTGCCGGAATTACACGCCGGATCGGGAAAAACGCAAGTGTACTGAAATTATTTGAAGACGGATCCGTCTTCAAAATGCTTTCAGTGTTACTATGGCACCCAGGACGCTATTAAAGTCCTGGTTGCCATAGTAGGAGCGGGGAGCGGGGGAGCGGTATACTTACAGTCCGTGTGGCTCCCGGGGCGCTCCAGAATGACGTCAGAGCGCCCCGTGCGCATGGATGACGTGTTCCATGCACTTGGGGCGCCCTGACGTCACTCTGGAGCGCCCCGGGAGCAGCACGGACGGTAAGTATGCTGCTCCTCCGCTCCCCGCTACACTTTACCATGGCTGCCAGGACTTTAGCGTCCCGGCAGCCATGGTAACCACTCTAAAAAAGCTAAACGTCGGATCCGGCAATGCGCCGAAACGACGTTTAGCTTAAGGCCGGATCCGGATCAATGCCTTTCAATGGGCATTAATTCCGGATCCGGCCTTGCGGCAAGTCTTCAGGATTTTTGGCCGGAGCAAAAAGCGCAGCATGCTGCAGTATTTTCTCCGGCCAAAAAACGTTCCGTTCCGGAACTGAAGACATCCTGAATGGATTTCTCTCCATTCAGAATGCATGGGGATAATCCTGATCAGGATTCTTCCGGCATAGAGCCCCGACGACGGAACTCTATGCCGGAAGACAAGAACGCAGGTGTGAAAGAGCCCTAAAAACCAAATAAAAGCTTGTGAGTTTAGGCTGATCCAAACAGACTTAGCTACGTGTGTGGTCTAACCCCAGGACCTTGTTACCTCTTCGTCATGAATGGTGCCACTATAAATGTCTGGCTTATTGTTTGTTACATCTTGCTGTATTGTGTGGGGGTTCAATTCCATTTTTGCATCCTGTTTCCATACTACATGGGGTAATACTGCTATATTTTATTATTATAATTTAAAACAGATTCATTTTAAAGGGCAAACGGTTGTAGCTCTGGTCCTAACTATGGTTTTGACTTTTCCCTCTGGGCTCCACACCGGTGTCTCCTGACTCCCATGGGTCAGCAGTTACTTGAACAGAGGCTACTCTAAGAGGTAGCAGCCTGATGGTTCCCCTGAAGCGGAGTCCAGATCTTTAGGGGTTAAAGGGTGAAGACAGGGGGGGGGGCACATAGATAATGTCCTTAGGAGAAGCCCAAAGCCAAATCTGTTCGAGTGACACAGCAGATCCATATCCGCTTTGTAACAGCAATATCTGTAAATTTGCTTCTACATTGTTATTTTACTCCTGCCAGATGTAGTCACAGAACTGAAACTGATGCTTTGGGCAAGCATTATATGCAGAAGAGAAAAAGAATGAAGCAAATTTCTACATAAGGGATGTCGAAATAGTCAAACTGAAATTTTCTTTGTTTTACCTTGCAAACTGTAATTAGTTGCTAAGAGACGGCTTCAAATATTACCCATAAAATCCACATGTGGGTTATAGAGTGGCGAGTCCTTTTATAGAAATGCAAATGATGAAAGTTGTAATATTCTTGCCATACGGTATGCGAAGAGTATGATAAGGGGATTTCTCTTGCTACCCAAAAAATGTTGTCCACAGGGAGCAGGAACATGTCTGAATGGCTTCGGCTCTCCACTCAGTGCCTATTACGAACCAATTTTAATATTAATTATGGAGTGATGGGAATCCTTCTTCACAACAAAGGCTTGTTCCTTGACGCAGTTAGCACTAGAACTAATTAATGTAATGATACTGTTGTGCTGTTGTGTTATGTGAAGTGTGGTTTTCACATGAAGGACTATAAGGAAAGAGGGTTTATTTTATAATCCCAACCGCCTACAATCCGAGAAAAGACGGTGAGAGCTCAGAACTATTATGATTATTTGCTCCGTAAAACAACAGCAATATTGTGGGACTCTGCCATGCTTAAACAGATTGAGACGAAAAGGTGCCTTTTTTTAAAATAAACCATGTTGTCTTATTAAAGTATGCTGCCTGGCATCTAATTGATAAACGAGAGCTGTGCCATCCATAAAACTCATTACTAGAGAAGCCAAAGGAATGGGATTGCCAACCGATGACATTGCCAACAGAAGGAGTAAGGATGCAGCCATCTATTTAGCTTCGAAAGTTTTAGTAAACAATTATGTCTGTGCTAAGATTTCGAGAAGAGACGATCAACGATGATGTGTGCATACAAATAACAGGAGCAGCTGTGTGTGGCTGGATGCAAGAAGGGGGAGGTGGTGATGCAAACGGGAAAATGGTATTTCAGAAGATGAGTCAGTTAACAGTTAGATAACATGCAGTCAGATGATCCTTGTTGTTTTTGACTTGCTAGTGGAACTTTGAGGTTTATTTCGAAAAGCCATAAGGGTCACAATTGCAGCAGGTGCAACAGTGAGGTAGATGCATAAATGAGGTAGAGATATTGATGTATTAAAGGGGTTGTCTCATCTAAGACAATGGGGGAATATTAGTGTTGATCGAGCACCAAAGTGCTCGGGTGCTCGAGTAGAACACCTCGGGATGCTCAGGTGCTCTACTGAGCACCCAAGCACAATGGAAATCAATGGGAAAACCTTAGCATTAAACCAGGCACCCCTTGCTCTGAAGAGGGGAGGGTGTCTGGTTCATAGGAAAAGGTCAGAAATTGATGGAAACCCCACTGAAATGGTTTGGGAACAGCATGGGGAGGATGTCTGGATGCATCTTGGACTCCCAGGTCAATGATGTTGTCCGAGTAGTAAGCCAATTTTACAGACTGACAATAATACGCACAAAACCGAAGATAAAATCGATTTTAGAGGAAAAATTGTTAGGAATAGGGTTGAGCGAACCCAAACTGTAAAGTTCGGGTTCGTACCGAACTTTAGGATTTTTGGACCCCGGACCCGAACCCGAACATTTCAGTAAAAGTTTGGGTTCGGTGTTCGGCGCTTTCTTGGCGCTTTTTGAAAGGCTGCAGAGCAGCCAATCAACAAGTGTTTAACTGTGTGACCTTAGAAGCCATCAAAGCCATGCCTACTAATGGCATGGATGTGATTGGCTAGTGTAGCATATGACCCAGCCTCTATATAAGCTGGAGTCACGTAGCGCTGCACGTCTCTCTGCTGTGCTTAGTGTAGGGAGAGGATGCTGCTGGTGATTTCAGGGAGAGAATAGGAGAGAATCTTTGTTCAAAACGTGTATCTAACTCAGTGATCTACATACATTTAGTTGTGTGGGTGCAGGGCACAATTGTTGTATCCTGGCCTGAGCCCAGTGAGCGAAAAAAATATAAAATTTTATAAGTCAGTTAGGTGGGCGGCGGCGGCGGCGGCTATTTTATGCAAGCTCAGTGCACCAGCACTGCATCTAAGCTTTGGTGACATTAAAATCCAAGCTTTAAAAACAGCACAAATAATCTGTTTGTAAAAAAAAAATCAACATTTTTGGGCAATATACAACATCTGAAGCATTTGCATGATTAGTCAGTGTGCAATTTAAGCTAGAAATACAGCCATCATTTTCTGGGTTTTTACAAACACACTTTTTTGTCAAAATCCACTATTTTACAGATCTGCCAGTGTGAAATTCAAGTTTAATATATACAGCTTTCATATTCTGTTACCAAAAAAACACTTTTTTGGCAATATACAACATCTGGATTAGGCCTCATGCACACGACCATTGTTTTGGTCCGCATCCGAGCCACAGTTTTTGCGGCTTGGATGCGGACCCATTCACTTCAATGGGGCCGCAAAAGATGCGGACAGCACTCCGTGTGCTGTCCGCATCCGTTGCTCCGTTCCGTGGTCCGCATAAAAAATATAACCTGTCCTATTCTTGTCCGCAAAACGGACAAGAATAGGCAGTTATATCAATGGCTGTCCGTGCCGTTCCGCAAATTGTGGAACACACACCGACGCCATCCGTGTTTTGCGGATCCGCAATTTGCGGACCGCAAAACACACAACGGTCGTGTGCATGTAGCCTAAGTCAGTGTGCAATTTAAGCTAGAAATACAGCCATAATTTTCTGGGTTTTTAAAAACACACTTTTTTGCCAAAATACACAATTTTTCTGGCCTTGCAGCATCAGCACGTGTGAAATTCAAGGGTTAGATACTGCTGTCATATTCTGTTATTAAATAAACACAAGTTTGGGGGGAAAAAAGTTTATTTTGCAGCCATTGCTGCTTATGTCGTTGTGAGATACAACCTTTACATACTATGGTTCTATTCACTTATTTGAAATAAAGCCATTTTGGGCACAATTCTTTAATAGCGGCCTAGTGTGGGTCAGTATACACAGAGGTTTGGCAGCACTACTGGTCCCAGGTTAGGGGAGACCATTAAGAATACCTTAAAGGTGGATGGTGGTGCACGCTGATGAGGATCTTGGCTGATGGTCCCAACGTCAAATACAAATGCAAAAATCCGCAGCACTCGCCAATGTAATAAATTTAATGGTGATTTATTAAAAAAAACAGCATGGTGATGCAACGTTTCGACCTTCATCGGTCTTTTTTTTTTTGCTTGAAAAAGACAGATGAAGGTCAAAATGTTGCATCACCATGCTGTTTTTTTAATAAATCACCATTGGATTTACTACATTGGCGAGTGCTGCAGATTTTTGCATTTGTTTCTAGTCTGGGTCAGGACGTGTGAGATACACTCTTTATATACAGGTTTTCTATTCAGTTATTTGAAATAAAGCCATTTTGGGCACAATTCTTTAATAGCGGCCTAGTGTGGGTCAGGGCGTGTGAAATACACCCTTTATATACAGGTTTTCTATTCAGTTATTTGAAATACAGCCATTTTGGACAAAAATCTTTAATTGCGGCCTAGTGTGTGTCAGGGCATGTGATATACACCCTTTATATACTGGGGTTATATTGTTCTATTAATAAAACAATGTTTTTTGGGCAAAATACACAATTTTTCAGGCCTTGCAGCATCAAGACGTTTGAAATTCCAGGGTTATACTGCTGTCATATTCAGTTATTAAACAAACACCTGTTTGGGGAAAAAAAGTTTATTTTGCAGCCTTTGCTGCATATGTCATTGTGAGATACAGCCTTTACATAGTGTGGTTCTATTCACTTATTTGAAATAAAGCCATTTTGGGCACAAATCTTTAATGGCGGCCTAGTGTGGGTCAGGGCATGTGAGATACACCCTGTATATACAGGGCTTATATTCTTCTATTAAAAAAACACCCTTTTTGGGGGAAAATACACAATTGTTGCGCCCTTACATCATCAAGACGTTTGAAATTCCAGGGTTAAATACTGCTGTCATATTCAGTTATTAAACTAACACCCGTTTGGGCAAAAAAAGTTTATTTGGCAGCCTTTGCTGCAGATGTCATTGTGAGATACACCCTTATATATATATATATATATTTGGGTTATATTAAGATATTTGAAATACCGCCATTTTGTGCACAAATCTTTAATTGCGGCCTAGTGTGGGTCAGGCCGTGTGAGATACACCCTGTATATACAGGGCTTATATTCTTCTAATAATAAAACACCCTTTTTGGGCAAAAAACCACAATTGTTGCGCCCTTGCACCATCAAGACGTTGTCACGGCTGAGGATGGGGAAAACCCTCAGCCGTGCGGTATCAGAAGGCGGATGGTCAATGCCAGGACAGGAATCAGAGAGCAGGTCACCTCCTACACATCCCAAATTCTGACCCTGTCTCCTATCCGTATGAGCCAACCCTGATGGTAGAAGGGTTCATACTCTGGAACCTGATATTCCTGCTAGCCCTCAGGGTGGCCCTGGACTAGGAGCAGGGTAAGACGACCTGTTCCTCCTAGACACGGAGGAACAGGAGTCTCACTGGCCAAGCTACATAGAAAGGGGAACATGAACAGACATATGGCAATGACAGGTAAGTGAGACTAGTACCACACTTACCTGCCACAGACACACAACCTGGAACCCAAGTACAAGTGCTGCTGTCCAGAACAACACAAAGGACACAGCACACCACAGACATCACACGGGAACCCAGGAAACCATATGCTGCAAAAACAAGGAGACCAAACAAACATCTTCTAAACACCATACGTGAACTTATGACCACAAGGGTGGCCCCACTGGCAGATGGAATACACAGGAGGCTGCTCCAGCTAACCATGGCTGAAGTACCCCTCAGACAAGTGATATTCACTGAGGCTTTATAGGCCCAAGTAGCCACACCCAACAGACACACCCAGTGTTCACACACACAGAAGGGAACTAACCCTTCCAACACAAGGCAAGGGAAGACGGCCACTTAAAGGGGAATACACACATAAACACACACACTTCACCTGTTGCCGCGGGCAACGGCATGCGTGGCAATCATGTCCTGGGGATCAGCCATAGGGCTGAGACACTGCCACCACATGCACACAACACAACACGTTGCCATGGGCAACCAAGTGAAGGAAAGTGTCACCAAAACATACCACTGGCCGTGACAGACGTTTGAAATTCCAGGGTTATATACTGCTGTCATATTCAGTTATTAAACACCCGTTTGGGCAAAAAAATAATATTTGGCAGCCTTTGCTGCAGATTTCATTGTGAGATACACCCTTTAAATACAGGGGTTCTATTCAGGCATTTGAAATACAGCCATTTTGGGCACAAATCTTTAATTGCGGCCTAGTGTGTGTCACGGCGTGTGAGATACACCCTTTAAATACAGGGCTTCTATTCAGGTATTTGAAATACAGCTACAAACCGGATTCCCAAAAAGTTAGGACACTAAACAAATTGTGAATAAAAACTGAATGCAATGATGTGGAGATGGCAAATGTCATTTTTTTTATTTGTAATAGAACGTAGATGACAGATCAAACTTTTAATCCGAGTAAATGTATCACTTTAAAGGAAAAATACGTTGATTCAAATTTTCACGGTGTCAACAAATCCCCAAAAAGTTGGGACAAGTAGCAATAAGAGGCTGGAAAAAGTAAATTTGAGCATAACGAAGAGCTGGAAGACCAATTAACACTAATTAGGTCAATTGGCAACATGATTGGGTATAAAAAGAGCTTCTCAGAGTGGCAGTGTCTCTCAGAAGCCAAGATGGGTAGAGGATCACCAATTCCCACAATGTTGCGCAGAAAGATAGTGGAGCAATATCAGAAAGGTGTTACCCAGCGAAAAATTGCAAAGACTTTGCATTTATCATCATCAACTGTGCATAACATCATCCGAAGATTCAGAGAATCTGGAACAATCTCTGTGCGTAAGGGTCAAGGCCGTAAAACCATACTGGATGCCCGTGATCTCCGGGCCCTTAAACGACACTGCACCACAAACAGGAATGCTACTGTAAAGGAAATCACAGAATGGGCTCAGGAATACTTCCAGAAACCATTGTCAGTGAACACAATCCACCGTGCCATCCGCCGTTGCCAGCTGAAACTCTACAGTGCAAAGAAGAAGCCATTTCTAAGCAAGATCCACAAGCTCAGGCGTTTTCACTGGGCCAGGGATCATTTAAAATGGAGTGTGGCAAAATGGAAGACTGTTCTGTGGTCAGACGAGTCACGATTCGAAGTTCTTTTTGGAAATCTGGGACGCCATATCATCCGGACCAAAGAGGACAAGGACAACACAAGTTGTTATCAACGCTCAGTTCAGAAGCCTGCATCTCTGATGGTATTGGGTTGCATGAGTGCGTGTGGCATGGGCTGCTTGCATGTCTGGAAAGGCACCATCAATGCAGAAAAATATATTCAGGTTCTAGAACAACATATTCTCCCATCCAGACGTCATCTCTTTCAGGGAAGACCCTGCATTTTTCAACAAGATAATGCCAGACCACATTCTGCATCAATCACAACATCATGGCTGCGTAGGAGAAGGATCCGGGTACTGAAATGGCCAGTCTGCAGTCCAGATCTTTCACCTATAGAGAACATTTGGCGCATCATAAAGAGGAAGGTGCAACAGAGAAGGCCCAAGACGATTGAACAGTTAGAGGCCTGTATTAGACAAGAATGGGAGAGCATTCCTATTTCTAAACTTGAGAAACTGGTCTCCTCGGCCCCCAGACGTCTGTTGAGTGTTGTAAGAAGAAGGGGAGATGCCACACAGTGGTGAAAATGGCCTTGTCCCAACTTTTTGGGGATTTGTTGACACCATGAAATTCTGATTCAACATATTTTTCCATTAAAATGGTACATTTTCTCAGTTTAAACTTTTATTCTGTGATTTATGTTCTATTCTGAATAAAATATTAGAAGTTGGCACCTCCACATCATTGCATTCAGTTTTTATTCACGATTTGTATAGTGTCCCAACTTTTTTGGAATCCGCTTTGTATTTTGGGGAAACTAATTTAATTGAGGCCTAGTCTGGTTCAGAGTGTGTGAGATACACCCTGTACATACTGTCGTTCTATTCTACTATTAATTAAACACCCATTTAGGGCAAGATCCTAAATTCGAGAATTATGAGGAGAGCGTCAAATAAGGGACATGGCCCAGGTCATGGTGCTGCTGGTGGAGCTCCTGTTGCAGGGAGAGGATGTGGTCGACCTGCGCCAGCTACACGCACAAGGGAAACCCCTTCCTCAGATGCGAGTAGGCGAAAGAACCTGGAGCGGTATTTGGTCGGGCCTAATGCGGCTCTACGAATGGTGAGGCCTGAACAAGTACAGGTGATAGTAGATTGGGTTGTTGACAGTGGCTCCAGTTCATTTACATTGTCTCCTACCCAGCTTCCTGCTGAAAGATCACAGTTGGCACCTGCAGCCGGTGTCCATCAGTCTTTCACCCCACCCCTTGCAAATCAGCCAAGCAGTCTGAGCCCCAAGTCATGCAGCAGTCTCTTTTGCTTTTTGATGACTCTGTTAGCAGGGTTTCCCATGGCCATCCACCTAGCCCTGCCCGCTCAACCACTTATCTTTCAAGATGAGTACATGGGAGGACCATTGCAGCACATCTCGGATGATGACAAAACACAGGTGCTAACTGCTGGGGCTTTTGAAAGTGTGCAGACCAACAAGGAGGGCAGGGGTGAAGACTGGGTGGAAGATGATGTGAAGGACGATGAGGTCCTCGACCCCACATGGAATCAAGGTCATGTGAGTGACCTATGTAGTTTGGAGGAAGAGGCGGTGGTCACACAGAGCCACTAGCACAGCAGAAGAGGGAGCAGGGTGCAAAAGCGGAGCGGCCGTCCACTAGACAGTACGCCTACTACTGCCTACTGCAGCAAGAGACCGAGCACACCAAAGCCAGCTCCAAGGAGTTCCCTGTAAGTTCTTCAGACAATGTGCTGGCGACAAGACACGAGTGGTTTGCACGCTGTGCAATCAGAGCCTGAAGCGAGGCATAAACGTTCTCAACCTGAGCACAACCTGCATGACCAGGCATTTAGGTGCAAAGCACGAGCTGCAGTGGAGTAGACACCTCCTCCTGCTTCCTCTTCTGCTGCAGTCTTGGCCTCTTCATCCACCTCTGGAGTGACAGTGCCACCTGCCACCCTGCAAACAGAGGATCTTCCAGCAACACCACCACCTGGGTCACCAAGCATCTCCACAATGTCCCACGGAAGCGTTCAGCTCCCCATCTCCCAAACGCTGGAGAAGAGGAAGTATCCCCCTACCAACCCGCGATCCCTAGCCCTGAATGCCAGCATTTCTAAATTACTGGCCTTTGAAATGCTGTCATTCCGTCTGGTGGAGATAGTTAGTTTTAAAAGCCTTATGGCGGTGACTTTCCCACAGTACGTCATGCGCAGCCACCAATACTTTTCCAGGCGAGCCATCTCTTCCCTGCACAACCAAGTAGGGGCCAAAATCAGGTGTGCACTGTGCAACACCATCTGTAGCAAGGTGCACCTCACTACAGATACGTGGACCAGTAAGCACGGTCAGGGGCATTATATCTCCATAACAGCACACTGGGTAAATGCAGTGGCGGCTGGGCTGAGGCGGATAGCAGTTTGGCGCATGTCCTTCCACCACTGAGGATTGCAGGGCGCTTCAGTTTGCCTCCTGTTGCTTCCTCCTCCTACTCCGCTTCCTCATCCTCTACCGGCTCCTCATCCGGTCAGCGTAACACCTTCACCACCAACTTCAGCACAGCCAGAAGTAAACGACAGCAGGCAGTTTTAAAACGTATCTGTTTGGGGGACAGACCCCACACCGCGCAGGAGCTGTGGATGGACCTTGAACAACAGACCAATGAGTGGATGGTGCCAGTGAGCCTCAAGCCCGGCCTGGTGGTGTGTGATAATGGTCGAAATCTCGTAGCAGCTCTGGGACTAGCCGGTTTGATGCACATCCCTTGCCTGGCGCATGTGCTGAATTTGGTGGTGCAGAGGTTCCTTAAAAATGACCCCGATATGTCAGAGCTGCTGCATAAAGTGCGGGCCATCTGTGCGCGCTTTCGGCGTTCTCACCCTGCTGCTGCTCGCCTGTCAGCGCTGCAGCGTAACTTCGGCCTTCCCGCTCACCATCTAATATGCGACGTGCCCACAAGGTGGAACTCCACCTTGCACATGCTGGCCAGACTGTGCAAGCAGCAGCAGGCGATAGTGGAGTTTCAGCTGCAGCACGCACGGGTGAGTCGCTCAGCGGAACAGCACCACTTCACTACCAATGACTGGGCCTCTATGCGAGACCTGTGTTCCTTGTTGCGCTGTTTCGAGTACTCCACCAACATGGCCAGTGCTGATAACGCCGTTCTCAGCGTAACTATCCCACTTCTATGCCTCCTTGAAAAAACGCTGCTGGCGATGATGGAAGAGGATGTGGCACAGGAGGAGGAGGAAGAGGGATCATTTCGAAGGGTTTCCGGCCAGTCATTCACAAGTGGCTCCGAGGGTGGGTTCCTGCACCCACAAACCCAAGGTACACAATTGTCCAGCCAGGGAACAGTTCTGGAGGATGACGAGATGGAGGATGAGGAGGAGGAGATGGAGCAGGAGGAACCATGTTCACAGCAGGGTGGCACCCAGACTAGCTCATGGCCATCACTGGTGCGTGGCTGGGGGGATACAGAGGACACAGACGATACACCTCCCACCGAGTACAGCTTTTCGTTACCTCTGGGCAGCCTGGCACACATGAGCGATTACATGCTGCAGTGTCTCTGCAATGACCGCCAAGTTGCCCACATTCTAACTTGTGCTGATTACTGGGTGGCCATGCTGCTGTCACCGCCAGTTCAGTGAGAAGGACTGTTAGACGTTCTTTGCTACCTCTTGCATGACGTTCTTTGTTTTGGTTTCACTTTGTCATCTCCTTTCCTTCTCCCAGCTGTCACCTATTTACACAAATTGTCTCCCTTTATATTCCCTTCCATACTGCCTCACTTTGCGGTTTATACTTCTTCCTGGGTGAGTTGTTCACTGCTGGATGCTGCTTCTGCTGATTCCTCAGATAAGTCTGTTTTCTTTTATTTGTGTTTCCTTGCAGGGAGCCGGTGGTCGTGTCCCCTCACTATTATAAGGTTTTCAGGTGTCACATAGTATTAGGTATGTGGGCATGCAATCGTCTACCATAAAGACCTTTGTATGGGCATAGCAGTCAGGGAGAGCTCTAGGGGTTTTATAGGGCTCACCCATATGCTCCTTAGTTTGGGATCAAGCCAGTTGGATGTTTATTTATAAGTTCCAGCTTTCTGCAACACTATCCGTGACATTATAAACCGCCATAACCGTCTTAAGCATGGATCCGGTTTCAGCCTTGATTAACCGCATGTAAGGTCTTTTGCTGGAGGTAGCAGTTCTCCGTAAAACTGTGTCTCAGTTTCAGGTGGTGACTGGTTCTGCTGGCATTCATGGAGTTTGTTCCGAGCCTAAGATCTCGCTTCTTGATACGTTCTCCGGGGATACTGAGAATTTTGTTCGCTTTAGAGAGGCTTGCAAACTCTATTTTCGCCTACTTCCCCATTCCTCTGGTGATGAGGAGCAGAGGGTGGGGATCATCATCTCGCTGCTCAGGGATAACGCTCAGTCTTGGGCCTTTTCGCTGCCGGTGGGGGCACGGCCCCTCTGATTGGTGGATGAATTTTTTGTAGCCCTGGGGCAGATATATGATGACCCGGATCGTATTGCTCTGGCTGAATCTAAACTGCGTCTTTTATGTCAGGGTAAACAGTCCGCAGAGATATATTGTTCAGAATTTCGGAGATGGGCAGCTGATACTGGTTGGAATGATGCTGCACTCCGAAGTCAATTTTGCCATGCTCTTTCGGAAAAATTGAAAGATGCATTTGCTTTTCATAAGAGACCAGCCTCGTTAGAATCTGCCATGTCTCTAGCTGTTCGTATTGACAGGCGTCTTAGAGAGAGAGAGGAGACTAATCCTTCCTGTCATATTCAGTCCAAGGACAGTGGGGCTGTCTCATTCAGTGCGCAGGGGTCTCAGTCTCTCTTAAGCCCCTCTGAGGAGGAGGTCATGCAGCTGGGTTTGCTTGCCTCTGATAGTAGAGGATTCAGCTCTCAGAGGAGGGTTTGTTTCTGTTGTGGAGGTATAAATCATTTTGGCATGTTTGCCCCTCTAGGAGATTCATGGAGTTTTCTGAGGGTAATAAAAGAAAAACTAAAAGAAAAAAACCCTCTAAAAACTTTCCATTTGCTACTATTGGCAAGGTTGATGCGGAAATTGAAGGTTTGCCATTTACTTGTAGTTCCCGTTTTCTCCTACCTGCCAGGGTGGTGCTAGACAGCAAGAACATTGTTTGTGAGATTTTTGTAGATAGTGGAGCAGCTGTCAATCTCATTGATAATCAATTTGCAATAACGCATGGTTTCCAGGTATGCACTTTGGAAAAGGATATACCTGTTTTTGCTATCGATTCCGCTCCACTTTCTCAAAGATCGTTAAAGGGCATAGTTCACAATATCCGTTTGAATGTGGGTGACGCTCATGTTGAGGATATGTCATGTATCGTCTTAAGTGGATTATCTACTCCTTTAGTGTTGGGGCTACCCTGGCTCACTAAACATAACCCCACCACTGATTGGCAAGCGAGGCAAATAAATGGTTGGAGTGAGTTTTGCTGAGAGAATTGCCTCACAGAGTCTCTTTCAGAGGTTTCTACCAAGACTGTGCCATATTTTATCTCTGAATTTTCGGATGTGTTTTCCGAGAGTGGTGTCCAGGAGTTGCACCCGCACCGGGAGTACGACTGCCCTATTAATCTCATCCCAGGCGCCAAACTGCCAAAATCATGTTTATACAATCTCTCCCAACCTGAAAGAGTCGCTATGCGTACCTATATCTCTGAGAGCCTGAGAAAGGGACACATCCGACCCTCGAAGTGACCTGTTGCCGCAGTTTTTTTTTTTAGAAAAAAGATGGTTCTTTAAGACCTTGTCTGGATTTCAGGGAGCTGAGCCGAATCACGATTCGTGACCCATATCCGCTTCCTCTGATCCCGGACCTGTTTAACTAGATTGTTGGGGCTAAGGTTTTTTCTAAGTTGAATTTAAGAGGGGCATACAACCTAGTCAGAGTCAGGGAAGGGGACGAATGGAAGGCGGCCTTCAATACCCCTGAGGGTCATTTCAAGAATTTAGTTATGCCCTTTGGTTTGATGAATGCTCCGGCCGTCTTCCAACATTTTGTGAACAGCATTTTTCATCATTTAATGGGGAAATTTGTACTGGTGTATCTGGATAACATTTCGATTTTTTCTTCTGATTTTAAGACTCATCGAGACCACTTACGTCAGGTCTTGCTGATTCTGCGGGATAATAAATTGTACGCTAAACTGGAAAAATGTGTGTTTACGGCTCCGGAGATTCAATTTCTTGGTTTTCTTCTCTCTGCTTCTGGTTTTCGCATGGACCCTGAGAAGGTCAGCGCTGTGCTTGATTGGGAGCTTCCTGAGAATCAGAAGGCACTGATGCGGTTTTTGGGTTTTGCCAATTATTACAGAAAGTTAATTTTGAATTATTCCTCTGTTTTTAAGCCACTCACTGATATGACTAAAAAGGGGGTAGATTTTTCTTCGTGGTCGGTAGATGCGCTTAAATCCTTTTCTAGTATCAAAGAGAGTTTTGCTTCCGCTCCCATTTTGGTACAACCTGATGTCTCTCTACCTTTTATTTTTGAGTTGGACGCTTCTGAGGTGGGTGTGGGTGCGGTCTTATCTCAGGGTCCCTTTCCTGCCAAATGGCAACCATGTGCCTTTTTCTCAAGGAAACTCTCCTCTGCAGAGAGAAATTACGATGTGGGAGATAGGGAGATTTTGGCCACCAAATTAGCTTTTGAGGAATGGCGCCATTGGTTAGAGGGAGCCAGACACCCTATTACCGTGTTTACAGATCCTAAGAATCTGGCCTACTTGGAATCGGCCAAGCGTCTGAACCCGAGACAGGCCAGATGGTCTTTGTTCTTTTCTAGTTTTAATTTTGTTGTTATGTTCCGCCCTGGGTTTAAAAATGTGAAGGCAGATGCCCTGTCACGTTGTTTTCCGAGAGGGGGGAAATTTGAAGACCCGGGTCCCGTTTTGGCTGAAGGGGTGGTCGTCTCTGCTCTTTATCCTGATTTGGAGGCAGAGGTTCATGCAGCCCAGGCAGAGGCTCCTGATCTTTGTCCCTCTGGGAGGTTGTTTGTGCCTCTCGCTTTACGACACAAGGTTTTTAAGGAGCACCACGATACTGTTCTTGCTGGGCACCCGGGGAGCAGAGCCACATTGGATCTCATTGCTCGGAGATTCTGGTGGCCGGCTCTAGAGGGGCAAAGGTTTAAAAGTAATATAAGGAAGTATTACTTTACTGAGAGGGTAGTGGATGCATGGAATAGCCTTCCTGCAGAAGTGGTAGCTGCAAATACAGTGAAGGAGTTTAAGCATGCATGGGATAGGCATAAGGCCATCCTTCATATAAGATAGGGCCGGGGCTATTCATAGGATTCAGATATATTGGGCAGACTAGATGGGCCAAATGGTTCTTATCTGCCGACACATTCTATGTCTCTATGTTTCTTCCTAAGACGGTTGAGGGTTTTGTGGCAGCCTGTGCCCGTGCCAAGGTCCCTCATTCACGACCATCTGGTTCTCTCCTCTCGTTACCCATTCCTTCCCATCCTTGGACGCATCTGTCCATGGACTTCATTACGGACCTGCCTCGTTCCTCAGGGCAGACTGTGATTCTGGTAGTAGTGGACCGTTTTAGCAAAATGGCGCATTTCATTCCCTTTCCTGGGTTACCCAATGCTAAGACGCTGGCGCAAGTGTTTGTTGATCACATTGTTCAATCAGGATAGCCCCTCTCTCGGAATCTATGTCGTAAATCATCAGCTTGTTGTTTAAAGTCCTCCCTGGTGGAGCTGTTCCTCTTGATTCTCAGGTACTGCCCCACCGGGATCCCTCTTTTAAGGGGCTGTGAAGGGTGACTACTCCAGTGTAAAAGGGAGTTCGTAGAGGCAGGTTTCCTGAATTTTCTCGTTTGAATCACACCCTCTAGGCCCCTTGATATCTCAATGTCTAAAAAAGGAAGGGCATTCGTTCTAAATTCTGATGTAAATTTCATGTTTATTGAATTGATGTTCAATTCCTGTACAAAGTCAAAAAAGTCCTTCTCGTCACCCTTCCAGACGACAAATACATTGTCTATAAACCTGGCCCATGTAATCACTCTTCTAATATTTTTCAGGGGTATATCGCTGAATACCAGGGTTCGTTCCCACCAGCCCAGGAACAAATTTGCATACAATGGGTAAAGGACCCCATCAAATAAGAAATAATTTCTCGTCAAAATGAATTCCAACAGACGCAGTACAAATAAATTATGAGCCTGGTATTGTGCTGAGGAATGTCTCAACTGCTTTCAATCCTAGTGTGTGTGGTATGGATGAATATAGTGCCTCTACATCAATGGAGGCCAATGATGTATAATCCTCCAGTGAGACTCCCTCAAGACGGCCCAAGAGATCACTAGTGTCTCTCAAATGCGAAGGTAATGTCTTCACAAAAGGTGCCAAAATGCGGTCTAGATAGACCCCCGTGTTTTGGGTCAAGCTATTTACCCCTGACACAATAGGGCGTCCTCTTAGGGGTACATTTCCTTTGTGAATTTTTGGCAGACTGTAGAAGGTGGCCACCGTAGGATGTTTTTATATAAAAAATCTAATTCATCTTCTGAGATTAGATTTTCTGCCTTCGCCATTCGTAGAATGAGAGATAGTTCTTTCTGAAACTGAGTAGTTGGATCCCCACTAAGTTTCTCATATGTCTCTCTATCACTTAACAAGGCCTGACACATTTTTTTGTAATCTGCCGTGTCCAACAAAACTATGTTTCCTACTTTGTCAGAAGGTTCAATAGTCAAATTTTTATTGTGTTCCAAGTCTACTAGTGATTTGTATTCTAATTTGCTGCAGTTGAATCCACATTGGGAAGGGGTAAAGTTTGCCAGATCACGGCATACCTGATTTACAAATACATCTATACATGTTGGATCACCGAGGGGTGGCATTCTGAGGCTCTTGTTTTTGAAGGTGGTAAAGGGACCTTTCCCTTCCTGGGGGGTGCTTTCGCTCAGGCTAAATAATAGACGGACATCTTGTAAAATATCTGGTAAAATGCCCAATTACTTTCACGTTTATTCACCAGAGCAAAATGTTTTTGCGCCATCTAAGCTTCCTTGCAAAGAGATGAATGTCTTTAACCCAGTTAAACAAATTGAAGGTTGACGTGGGGACAAAGGAGAGGCCCTTACTAAGGATACACATTTCTGACTGTTGTAACTGTTGACTAGAGAGATTAACTATTTGGTTAAATTGTCTTGGGCCCTGCTTGTCTGTGGTGGTGACTTGTGAAACCCCCGATTGTGTAGTGGATATGGGGTTTCTAAAAAATCTTGCCCACCAAAGTCTTGTCCTCCTCGTTGGTTGTTTCTCTCTCCTCTACCTCTATAAACTCGTGCCCTTTGTCGACCCCTTCCCCTACCTCTATTGTAATGTCCACCTTCTTTCTCGTTCTCTGAGATATCCGTGTCACTAGATGTAATGTCTATATCAGGTTGTTTAGTTTGTGATGTGCCGCGGTCTAGAGTAGAGTATACTCAATTGTCTCTAAAGTCTTGAAGATCCCTAATAAACTGACAGTGTTTTCGTTCTTTTAAATGGAAACTTATCTAAAGTGTTCTTAAGTTGCAGTTCTTTATTGCTAAAGTCAGTCTCTGTTTTAAATTTCCATGTGAGTTCAATCTGTTCCTTGAGCTTATTTTCCAAGGCAACCAGATTTATTTTCTCTTCCTCCAGCAGGAGCTGCATAAAACGCAATGAGCTCCTGGTGGTCTCCTCTTCTCACTTACTCATCAGTGATGCCGTTCTGCATCTACCTGCTGGGGTGAGAGTGACCCTTAAACCTCTAGGTAAGATCTTGTTTTTCAGATAGTTTTCTATCGATTGTATCTCCCACCAAGAGGTGATTTGCTCTTTAAAAATATTGGTAAGATCTTTGAATGCTGCCTTAAATGAGGGTACGTATTTGCTCTGTACTAGGGTCTTCTCTAAGAAAACCTCACAAGCTTCAGAAAGTAATTGGTCTTTGTCTACACCAGTAGTGAGAAATCCAGCCATAGGCTACATGCACACGACCGTATGTGTCTTGCGGTCCGCAAATTGCGGATCCGCAAAAAAAACAGATGACGTTCCGTACGGCATCAGTTTTTTTTGCGGATCTATTGTAAAAATGCCTATCCTTGTCCGCAAACTAGAAAAAAATAGGACATGCACAATTTTTTTTGCGGAGCAACGGAACGGACATACTGATGCGGACAGCACACGGTGTCCGCGTTTTTTGCGGAACAATTGAAGTGAATGGGTCCGCATCCTATCCGCAAAAAAAACGGATCAGACACGGAAACAAAATACGGTCGTGTGCATGAGGCCTCACTCTGAGTATTCCATGACCATGGAAAAAATTATAGGCGAGGGCCTGCTGCTGAGCTGACCATCGAAAAAATTATGGTTGAGGGTCTGCTGCTGAGCTGACTCTCTAAAACATTAGGGGCGAGTGCCTGCTGCTGATCTGACCAGCGGAAAAATTATGGGCGAGGGCCTGCTGCTGAGATGAACATCTAAAACATTATGGGCGAGGGCCTGCTGCTGAGATGACCATCTAAAAAATTAGGGGTGAGAGTCTGTTGCTGAGCTGACCATCTAAAACATTATGGGCGAGGGCCTGCTGCAGATCTGACCATCTAAAACATTATGGGCGAGGGCCTGCTGCTGAGCTGACTCTCTAAAACATTAGGGCCCAGTATCTGCTGCTGAGCTGACCATCGAAAAAATTATGGTTGAGGGCCTGCTGCTGAGCTGACCATCAAAAAATTATGGTTGAGGGCCTGCTGCTAAGCTGACCATCGAAAAAATTTACGTTGAGGGCCTGCTGCTGAGCTGACCATCGTAAAAATTATGGTTGAGGGCCTGCTGCTGAGCTGACCATCGAAAAAATTATGGTTGAGGGTCTGCTGCTGAGCTGACTCTCTAAAACATTAGGGGCGAGTGCCTGCTGCTGATCTGACCAGCGGAAAAATTATGGGCGAGGGCCTGCTGCTGAGATGAACATCTAAAACATTATGGGCGAGGGCCTGCTGCTGAGATGACCATCTAAAACATTAGGGGTGAGAGTCTGTTGCTGAGCTGACCATCTAAAACATTATGGGCGAGGGCCTGCTGCAGATCTGACCATCTAAAACATTATGGGCGAGGGCCTGCTGCTGAGCTGACTCTCTAAAACATTAGGGCCCAGTATCTGCTGCTGAGCTGACCATCGAAAAAATTATGGTTGAGGGCCTGCTGCTGAGCTGACCATCAAAAAATTATGGTTGAGGGCCTGCTGCTAAGCTGACCATCGAAAAAATTTACGTTGAGGGCCTGCTGCTGAGCTGACCATCGTAAAAATTATGGTTGAGGGCCTGCTGCTGAGCTGACCATCGAAAAAATTATGGTTGATGGCCTGCTGCTGAGCTGACCATCGAAAAAATTATGGTTGAGGGCCTGCTGCTGAGCTGACTCCTTAAAACATTAGGAGCAAGGGCAGCCTAATAAGCATGTTGATATGATGGAGGAGGAGGAGGATGAGAAAGGGAAGATTGAACCACATACCCTTTTTTGTGGTGGAAGGGGTGCATGGGAATACAGTGTTTTCAATACACCATAAAAGCAACATTTAAAGTGCCTTTATGTTCAGCCGCTTTCCTCTGGTGGAGTAGAGAATTCAAGGGCAATCCAGGCCTTGTTAATTTTGCTAAGAGTCAACCTGTCAGCATTTTAGTTGACAGTTGGATGCGCTTATCAGTTGTTATGCCCCCAGCAGCACCAAATATCTGCTCTGACAATACGTTGGCGGCAAGGCAGGCCAGCACCTCCAAGGCGTAGAGCGCCAGTTTGTGCCATGTGTTCAGCTTGGACACCCAATAGTTGTAAGGCACAGATGGACCATTGAGGATGCTGACACCGTCTGCTACATACTCCATCACCATCTTCCAAAACCTTTCTCTCCTCGTGACACTAGGCCACGCATCAGGATGAGGTTGCTGGCGGGGTGTCATGAAACTGTCCAAGGCCTTGGAGAGTGTTGCCTTGCCTCTGTTGGAACTGCTGGGTATTCCCCTCGTCTCCCCTCCTTGGTTGCCCAAGAAACTATGTACTCTGCTGCCAGCGTTGTCAGCTGGAAATTTTTGGAGCAATTTTTCCACAAGGACCTTCTGGTATTGCACCATTTTGCTAGTCCTCACCACCACAGGAATGAGAGATGAGAAGTTCTATTTGTAGTGGGGGTCGAGAAGGGTGAACAACCAGTAATCGGTGTTGGCCAAAATGCGTATAACGCGAGGGTCACGGGAAAGGCAGCATAACATAAAGTCAGTCATGTGTGCCAGAATTCCAACAGACAAGACTTCGCTGTCCTCATCAGGAGGATGACTCTCAATTTCCTCATTCTCTTCCTCCTCTTCGGCTCATCCACGCTGAACAGATGGAATAAACCTGCTGTGGGTACTACCCTCTGTAGTGGGGGCAACCTTCTCCTGCTCCTCATCATCATACAATTCGCGTTAAGAAGACAAACGGAGGGTGGTCTGGCTATCACCCTGTGTACTGTCTTCCCCCATTTCCACCTCTTCCACATGCAAAGCGTCCTCCTTCATTGTGAGCAGCTAGCGTTTGAGTAGACACAGAAGTGGGATGGGTACGCTGATAATAGCGTTATCACCGCTCACCATCTGTGTTGATTCCTCACAGTTGTGTAAAACCTCACAGAGGTCAGACATCCATGCACACTCGTCGCTTGTGAAGAGCGGAAGCAGACTGGAAAGGCGACAACCATGTTGCAGCTGGTATTCCACTACTGCCCTCTGCTGCTCACAAAGCCTGGCCAACATGTGTAACGTAGAGTTCCAGTGCGTGCTCATGTCGCACAACAGTCGGTGAGCTGGCAATTGCAAGCGCTGTGGATGACTTGCAGAAATAGGCACAAAAGCGCGCACCTTTACCAGTAGCTCAGGCAAATTGGGGTAGGTTTTGAGAAACCGCTGAACCACTAAGTTGAACACATGGGCTAGGAATGGTATGTGTTTGAGCTTGCCGAGCTCCAAAGCCGCCACCAAGTTACGGCCATTATCATACACAACCATGCCTGGTTCTAGGTTGAGTGGAGAGAGCCACAGCTCAGTCTGGTCTCTTATCCCCTGCCATAGCTCTGCGGTGGTGTGCTGTTTGTCACCTAAACATATTAGTTTAAGCACAGCCTGTTGCTGCTTCCCCAATGCAGTTCTACACTGCTTCCAGCTACTGACTGATGGCTGACTGGTGCTGCAAGAGGATAATTCTGAGGTGGAAGTGGAGGAGGAGGTGGAGGAGGAGAAGGAGGGGTTGTAGCCACTAATGTAGGTGGTGGCGGAAATCCTGATGGAAGTAGGGCCCGCAATCCTTGGCGTCGGTAGCACCTGTGCCATCTTAGGGTACGGCTCACTCCCGGCCTCCACAACGTGGACCCAGTGTGCCGTCAGGAAAATGTAGCGTCCCTGGCCACAAGCACTTGTCCATGTGTCAGTCGTTAAGTTGACCTTTCCAATAACTGAGTTGGTCAGGGCACGGGTGATGTTATGGGACACATGCTGGTGTAAGGCTGGGACAGCATACCGGGAAAAATAGCGGCGACTGAGGACTGAGTAACGAGGGACCGCCGCCGCCATCAGGCTGCAGAAAGCCTCAGTGTCCACAAGCCTAAATGGCAACATTTTAAGGGCCAGCAATTTGGAAAGGTGCGCATTTAGTGCTATGGCCTGTGGGTGGGTGGCTGGGTATTTGCACTTTCTTTCAAAAGCCTGGGGTATGGACATCTGTAGGCTGCGCTGGGACACATAAGTGGATGTGCTAGCTGATGGTGCTTGCGAAGGTCCAGGTGCAGGTCGGGAGGCATCCGGGCCTGCGTCTTGGACAGGGTATTGTCCAGCACGTAACACAAGGGAAGAGGAGACAGTGGTGTGACCCACAGACACTGATTGTGGACCCAGGCGTTCTGCCCACCTATTAGGGTGCTTTAATGCCATGTGACGGATCATGCTGGTAGTGGTGAGTTGCTAGTGTTTACGTGCCTGCTCATTTTGGTACGGCACAGGTTGCAAATGACAATTATTTTATCGTCCACACTTTCCTCAAAAAAGCGCCAGACTGCGGAACACCTAGCCTTTGGCAAGGGTGATTGCCTCAAGAGGGTGCTCCGGGTAACAGTTACGGGCCTATTTGGTGTGCCCTGCCTTCTCTATTTTGCCACCCCACTGCCTCTTCCAGCCTGTTGTGCTGCTGCGGAGCCCTCCCCCTCTGTACTGCTGTCCTCGCTCGGCTTGCCATCTTGCCAGGTTGGGTCAGTGATTTCATCGTCCACCACCTCCTCTTCCACTTCCTCACTCTGGTCATCCTCCTGACTTGTTGACCTAACAACAACCTCACTTATTGACAACTGTGTCTCATCCTCATCATCTTATATTTTTTCGTGTGTATATATATATATCTATCCGGAAAAAATATAGATGCTTCCAAGACTCAGGCCGTGAATTAGGTCTTGGATAAGACCGAAACGTTGGCCAGTATACCACTATGAATTATTTTTTTCCGGATGGATATACAGTACAGACCAAAAGTTTGGACACACCTTCTCATTCAAAGAGTTTTCTTTATTTTCATGACTATGAAAATTGTAGATTCACACTGAAGGCATCAAAACTATGATTTAACACATGTTGAATTATATACATAACAAAAAAGTGTGAAACAACTGAAAATATGTCATATTCTTGGTTCTTCAAAGTAGCCACCTTTTGCTTTGATTACTGCTTTGCACACTCTTGGTATTCTCTTGATGAGCTTCAAGAGGTAGTCATCTGAAATGGTTTTCACTTCACAGGTGTGCCCTGTCAGGTTTAATAAGTGGGATTTCTTGCCTTATAAATGGGGTTGGGACTAGAGTTGAGCGAACACCTGCATGTTCGGGTTCGAGAAGTTCGGCCGAACATCCCGGAAATGTTCGGGTTCGGGATCCGAACCCGATCCGAACTTCGTCCCGAACCCGAACCCCATTGAAGTCAATGGGGACCCGCACTTTTCGGCACTAAAAAGGCTGTAAAACAGCCCAGGAAAGAGCTAGAGGGCTGCAAAAGGCAGCAACATGTAGGTAAATCCCCTGCAAACAAATGTGGATAGGGAAATGAATTAAAATAAAAATTAAATAAATAAAAATTAACCAAAATCAATTGGAGAGAGGTCCCATAGCAGAGAATCTGGCTTCACGTCACCCACCACTGGAACAGTCCATTCTCAGATATTTAGGCCCCGGCACCCAGGCAGAGGAGAGAGGTCCCGTAACAGAGAATCTGTCTTCATGTCAGCAGAGAATCAGTCTGCATGTCATAGTAGAGAATCGGGCTTCACGTCAGCCACCACTGCAACAGTCCATTGGCATATATTTAGGCCCAGCACCCAGGCAGAGGAGGGAGGTCCCGTAACAGAGAATCTGTCTTCATGTCAGCAGAGAATCAGTCTGCATGTCATAGCAGAGAATCAGGCTTCACGTCAGCCACCACTGCAACAGTCCATTGTCAGATATTTAGGCCCAGCACACAGGCAGAGGAGGGAGGTCCCGTAACAGAGAATCTGGCTTCATGTCAGCAGAGAATCAGTCTGCATGTCATAGCAGAGAATGAGGCTTCACGTCAGCCACCACTGCAACAGTCCATTGGCATATATTTAGGCCCAGCACACACACAGGCAGAGGAGAGAGGTCCTATAACAGAGAATCTGTCTTCATGTCAGCAGAAAATTAGTCTGCATGTCATAGCAGAGAATGAGGCTTCACGTCAGCCACCACTGCAACAGTCCATTGGCATATATTTAGGCCCAGCACCCAGGCAGAGGAGGGAGGTCCCGTAACAGAGAATCTGTCTTCATGTCAGCAGAGAATCAGTCTGCATGTCATAGCAGAGAATGAGGCTTCACGTCAGCCACCACTGCAACAGTCCATTGGCATATATTTAGGCCCAGCACACACACAGGCAGAGGAGAGAGGTCCCGTAACAGAGAATCTGTCTTCATGTCAGCAGAGAATTAGTCTGCATGTCATAGCAGAGAATGAGGCTTCACGTCAGCCACCACTGCAACAGTCCATTGGCATATATTTAGGCCCAGCACCCAGGCAGAGGAGGGAGGTCCCGTAACAGAGAATCTGGCTTCATGTCAGCAGAGAATCAGTCTGCATGTCATAGCAGAGAATCAGGCTTCACGTCAGCCACCACTGCAACAGTCCATTGGCATATATTTAGGCCCAGCACACAGGCAGAGGAGAGAGGTCCCGTAACAGAGAATCTGGCTTCATGTCAGCAGAGAATTAGTCTGCATGTCATAGCAGAGAATGAGGCTTCACGTCAGCCACCACTGCAACAGTCCATTGGCATATATTTAGGCCCAGCACACAGGCAGAGGAGAGAGGTCCCGTAACAGACAATCTGGCTTCATGTCAGCAGAGAATTAGTCTGCATGTCATAGCAGAGAATGAGGCTTCACGTCAGCCACCACTGCAACAGTCCATTGGCATATATTTAGGCCCAGCACACAGGCAGAGGAGAGAGGTCCCGTAACATAGAATCTGTCTTCATGTCAGCAGAGAATTAGTCTGCATGTCATAGCAGAGAATGAGGCTTCACGTCAGCCACCACTGCAACAGTCCATTGGCATATATTTAGGCCCAGCACACAGGCAGAGGAGAGAGGTCCCGTAACAGAGAATCTGGCTTCATGTCAGCAGAGAATCAGTCTGCATGTCATAGCAGAGAATGAGGCTTCACGTCAGCCACCACTGCAACAGTCCATTGGCATATATTTAGGCCCAGCACCCAGGCAGAGGAGGGAGGTCTCGTAACAGAGAATCTGGCTTCATGTCAGCAGAGAATCAGTCTGCATGTCATAGCAGAGAATGAGGCTTCACGTCAGCCACCACTGCAACAGTCCATTGGCATATATTTAGGCCCAGCACACACACAGGCAGAGGAGAGAGGTCCCGTAACAGACAATCTGGCTTCATGTCAGCAGAGAATCATTCTGCATGTCATAGCAGAGAATCAGGCTTCACGTCACCCAACATTGGAACAGTCCATTGGCATATATTTAGGCCCCGGCACCCAGACAGAGGAGAGGTTCATTCAACTTTGGGTAGCCTCGCAATATAATGGTAAAATGAAAATAAAAATAGGATTGAAGGAGGAAGTGCCCTGGAGTCCAATAATATATGGTTAAGGGGAGGTAGTTAATGTCTAATCTGGACAAGGGACGGACAGATCCTGTGGGATCCATGCCTGGTTCATTTTTATGAACGTCAGCTTGTCCACATTGGCTGTAGACAGGCGGCTGCGTTTGTCTGTAATGACGCCCCCTGCCGTGCTGAATACACGTTCAGACAAAACGCTGGCCGCCGGGCAGGCCAGCACCTCCAAGGCATAAAAGGCTAGCTCTGGCCACGTGGACAATTTAGAGACCCAGAAGTTGAATGGGGCCGAACCATCAGTCAGTACGTGGAGGGGTGTGCACATGTACTGTTCCACCATGTTAGTGAAATGTTGCCTCCTGCTAACACGTTGCGTATCAGGTGGTGGTGCAGTTAGCTGTGGCGTGTTGACAAAAGTTTTCCACATCTCTGCCATGCTAACCCTGCCCTCAAAGGAGCTGGCATTGACACAGCTGCCTTGGCGACCTCTTGCTCCTCCTCTGCCTTGGCCTTGGGCTTCCACTTGTTCCCCTGTGACATTTGGGAATGCTCTCAGTAGCGCGTCTACCAACGTGCGCTTGTACTCGCGCATCTTCCTATCACGCTCCAGTGCAGAAAGTAAGGTGGGCACATTGTCTTTGTAGCGTGGATCCAGCAGGGTGGCAACCCAGTAGTCCGCACAGGTTAAAATGTGGGCAACTCTGCTGTCGTTGCGCAGGCACTGCAGCATGTAGTCGCTCATGTGTGCCAGGCTGCCCAGGGGTAAGGACAAGCTGTCCTCTGTGGGAGGCGTATCATCAACGTCCTGCCTTTCCCCCCAGCCACGCACCAGTGATGGACCCGAGCTGCGTTGGGTGCCACCCCGCTGTGACCATGCTTCATCCTCATCCTCCTCCACCTCCTCCTCATCCTCGTCCTCCTCGTCCTCCAGTAGTGGGCCCTGTCTGGCCACATTTGTACCTGGCCTCTGCTGTTGCCAAAAACCTCCCTCTGAGTCACTTCGAAGAGACTGGCCTGAAAGTGCTAAAAATGACCCCTCTTCCTCCTCCTCCTCCTCCTCCTGGGCCACCTCCTCTTGCATCATCGCCCTAAGTGTTTTCTCAAGGAGACATAGAAGTGGTATTGTAACGCTGATAACGGCGTCATCGCCACTGGCCATGTTGGTGGAGTACTCGAAACAGCGCAACAGGGCACACAGGTCTCGCATGGAGGCCCAGTCATTGGTGGTGAAGTGGTGCTGTTCTGTAGTGCGACTGACCCGTGCGTGCTGCAGCTGAAACTCCACTATGGCCTGCTGCTGCTCGCACAGTCTGTCCAGCATGTGCAAGGTGGAGTTCCACCTGGTGGGCACGTCGCATATGAGGCGGTGAGCGGGAAGGCCGAAGTTACGCTGTAGCGCAGACAGGCGAGCAGCAGCAGGATGTGAACGCCGGAAGCGCGAACAGACGGCCCGCACTTTATGCAGCAGCTCTGACATGTCGGGGTAGTTGTGAATGAACTTCTGCACCACCAAATTCAGCACATGCGCCAAGCAAGGGATGTGCGTCAAATTGGCTAGTCCCAGAGCTGCAACGAGATTTCGCCCATTATCACACACCACCAGGCCGGGCTTGAGGCTCACCGGCAGCAACCACTCGTCGGTCTGTTGTTCTATACCCCGCCACAACTCCTGTGCGGTGTGGGGCCTGTCCCCCAAACATATGAGTTTCAGAATGGCCTGCTGATGTTTACCCCGGGCTGTGCTGAAGTTGGTGGTGAAGGTGTGTGGCTGACTGGATGAGCAGGTGGAAGAAGAGGAGGAGGAAGCCGAGAAGGAGGAGGTGGCAACAGGAGGCAAAGAATGTTGCCCTGCGATCCTTGGCGGCGGAAGGACGTGCGCCAAACAGCTCTCCGCCTGGGGCCCAGCTGCCACTACATTTACCCAGTGTGCAGTTAGGGAGATATAGCGTCCCTGGCCGTGCTTACTGGTCCACGTATCTGTGGTTAGGTGGACCTTGCTACAGATGGCGTTGCGCAGTGCACACTTGGTTGTGCAGGGAAGGCACGGCTCTCTTGGAGAAGTAGTGGCGGCTGGGAACAACATACTGTGGGACAGCAAGCGACATGAGCTGTTTGAAGCTGTCTGTGTCCACCAGCCTAAATGACAGCATTTCATAGGCCAGTAGTTTAGAAATGCTGGCATTCAGGGCCAGGGATCGAGGGTGGCTAGGTGGGAATTTACGCTTTCTCTCAAATGTTTGTGAGATGGAGAGCTGAACGCTGGCGTGTGACATGGTTGAGACGCTTGGTGACGGAGGTGGTGGTGGTGGTGTTGGTGGTACATCCCCTGTTTGCTGGGCGGCAGGTGCCAACGTTCCTCCAGAGGCGGAGGAAGAGGCCGAGGCGGCAGCAGCAGAAGAGGCCGGGCGGCAGCAGCAGAAGAGGTAGCAGGGGGAGCCTGAGTGACTTCCTTGGTTTTAAGGTGTTTACTCCACTGCAGTTCATGCTTTGCATGCAGGTGCCTGGTCATGCAGGTTGTGCTCAGGTTCAGAACGTTAATGCCTCGCTTCAGGCTCTGATGGCACAGCGTGCAAACCACTCGGGTCTTGTCGTCAGCACATTGTTTGAAGAAGTGCCATGCCAGGGAACTCCTTGAAGCTGCCTTTGGGGTGCTCGGTCCCAGATGGCGGCGGTCAGTAGCAGGCGGAGTCTCTTGGCGGCGGGTGTTCTGCTTTTGCCCACTGCTCCCTCTTTTGCTACGCTGTTGGCTCGGTTTCACCACTGCCTCTTCCTCCGAACTGTGAAAGTCAGTGGCACGACCTTCATTCCATGTGGGGTCTAGGACCTCATCGTCCCCTGCATCGTCTTCCACCCAGTCTTGATCCCTGACCTCCTGTTCAGTCTGCACACTGCAGAAAGACGCAGCATTTGGCACCTGTGTTTCGTCATCATCAGAGACATGCTGAGGTGGTATTCCCATGTCCTCATCATCAGGAAACATAAGTGGTTGTGCGTCAGTGCATTCTATGTCTTTCACCGCTGGGGAAGGGCTAGGTGGATGCCCTTGGGAAACCCTGCCAGCGGAGTCTTCAAACAGCATAAGAGACTGCTGCATAACTTGAGGCTGAGACAGTTTCCCTGGTATGCATGGGGGTGATGTGACAGACTGATGGGGTTGGTTTTCAGGCGCCATCTGTGCGCTTTCTGCAGAAGACTGGGTGGGAGATAATGTGAACGTGCTGGATCCACTGTCGGCCACCCAATTGACTAATGCCTGTACCTGCTCAGGCCTTACCATCCTTAGAACGGCATTGGGCCCCACCATATATCGCTGTAAATTCTGGCGGCTACTGGGACCTGAGGTAGTTGGTACACTAGGACGTGTGGATGTGGCAGAACGGCCACGTCCTCTCCCAGCACCAGAGGGTCCACTAACACCACCACGACCATGTCCGCGTCCCTTACTAGATGTTTTCCTCATTGTTATCGTTCACCACAACAACAAAAATATTATTTGGCCCAATGTATTGTATTCAAATTCAGCTGGATATAAATTTGAGGCCTAGTATTTAGGCGCTGGGTGACAGGTATGGGTTTAGTGACAGAATTAGACTTGGAAATGCACAGTAGCGGGTGTGTGAAGTTATTCTGAATGACCCTATGTGCACCTTGAATATTATATACCCTTTTAGGGATAGATTTCAAATAGCTCTGATATAGCAGAAACCACTAAATTTTTTAATTGCTAAATTGGGAATTGTATTTCAACCCAGAACAAAAAATGTGCTTTGACGGACACTAAATAACTTGCCCAGCAACAACAGTACAGCGGTAACGAGAGATTTAGCGGGATATAAATTTGAGGCCTAGTATTTAGGCGCTGGGTGACCGGTATGGATTTAGTGACAGAATTAGACTGGGATATGCACAGTAGCGTGTGTGTGTGAAGTTATTCTGAATGACCCTATGTGCACCTTGAATATTATATACCCTTTTAGGGATAGATTTCAAATAGCTCTGATATAGCAGAAACCACTAAATTTTTAAATTGCTAAATTGGGAATTGTACTTCAACCCAGAACAAAAAATGTGCTTTGACGGACACTAAATAACTTTCCCAGCCACAACAGGACAGCGGTAACGAGATATTTAGCGGGATATAAATTTGAGGGCTAGTATTTAGGCGCTGGGTGACCGGTATGGATTTAGTGACAGAATTAGACTGGGATATGGCCAAAAAATAACCACACTATTGCTGGTTAAATGCACTTGGTGACGGGCGCAGCTTGCCCCTGATGTAGTATATGGCCAAAAAATGAACAGACTATTGCTGGTTAAATGCACTTGGTGTCACAGCTTGACCAACCACACTACTGAGGGTTAAATGCACTTGGTGACGGGCGCAGCTTGCCCCTGATGTAGTATATGGCCAAAAAATGAACAGACTATTGCTGGTTAAATGCACTTGGTGTGATAGCTTGACCAACCACACTACTGAGGGTTAAATACACTTGGTGACGGGCGCAGCTTGCCCCTGATGTAGTATATGGCCAAAAAATAAACAGACTATTGCTGGTTAAATGCACTTGGTGTGACAGCTTCACCCTGATGTAGGCTTTAGCCAAAAAACAAACGCACCATTGAGGGTTAAATGCACTTGGTGACAGGCGCAGCTTGCCCCTGATGTAGTATATGGCCAAAAAATAAACAGACTATTGCTGGTTAAATGCACTTGGTGTGACAGCTTCACCCTGATGTAGGCTTTAGCCAAAAAACAACCACACCATTGAGGGTTAAATGCACTTGGTCGCAGCTTGTGCTGGCGCACCACAAGACACAAAATGGCCGCCGATCACCCCAGAAAAATGTGACTGACAAACGGTCTGGGCAGCCTAAAAACAGTGAGCAATTGAGGATCAGCAGCTCAATGATCCACAGCTGCAGATCGATCAGGTAATCAAGTCCTTTGGAGGAGTTAATCTGCCTAATCTCGCCCTACTGTCGCAGCCGCAACCTCTCCCTACGCTAATCAGAGCAGAGTGACGGGCGGCGCTATGTGACTCCAGCTTAAATAGAGGCTGGGTCACATGGTGCTCTGGCCAATCACAGCCATGCCAATAGTAGGCATGGCTGTGATGGCCTCTTGGGGCAAGTAGTATGACGCTTGTTGATTGGCTGCTTTGCAGCCTTTCAAAAAGCGGCAAGAAAGCGTCACAAAAGCGCCAAGAAAGCGACGAACACCGAACCCGAACCCGGACTTTTACGAAAATGTCCGGGTTCGGGTCCGTGTCACGGACACCCCAAAATTCGGTACGAACCCGAACTATACAGTTCGAGTTCGCTCATCCCTAGTTGGGACCATCAGTTGTGTTGTGGAGAAGTCAGGTGGATACACAGCTGATACTCCTACTGAATAGACTGTTAGAATTTGTATTATGGCAAGAAAAAAGCAGCTAAGTAAAGAAAAACAAGTGGCCATCATTACTTTAAGAAGTGAAGGTCAGTCAGTCCGAAAAATTGGGAAAACTTTGAAAGTGTCCCCAAGTGCAGTCAAAAAACCCATCAAGCACTACAAAGAAACTGGCTCACATGCGGACCGCCCCAGGAAAGGAAGACCAAGAGTCACCTCTGCTGCGGAGGATAAGTTCATCCGAGTCACCAGCCTCAGAAATCGCAGGTTAACAGAAGCTCAGCTTAGAGACCAGGTCAATGCCACACAGAGTTCTAGCAGCAGACACATCTCTAGAACAACTGTTAAGAGGAGACTGTGTGAATCAGGCCTTCATGGTAGAATATCTTCTAGGAAACCACTGCTAAGGACAGGCAACAAGCAGAAGAGACTTGTTTGGGCTAAAGAACACAAGGAATGGACATTAGACAGTGGAAATCTGTGCTTTGGTCTGATGAGTCAAAATTTGAGATCTTTGGTTCCAACCACTGTGTCTTTGTGCGACGCAGAAAAGGTGAACGGATGGACTCTACATGCCTGGTTCCCACCGTGAAGCATGGAGGAGGAGGTGTGATGGTGTGGGGGTGCTTTGCTGGTGACACTGTTGGGGATTTATTCAAAATTGAAGGCATACTGAACCAGCATGGCTACCACAGCATCTTGCAGCGGCATGCTATTCCATCCGGTTTGCGTTTAGTTGGACCATCATTTATTTTTCAACAGGACAATGACCCCAAACACACCTCCAGGCTGTGTAAGGGCTATTTGACCATGAAGGAGAGTAATGAAGTGCTGCGCCAGATGACCTGGCCTCCACAGTCATCGGACCTGAACCCAATCGAGATGGTTTGGGGTGAGCTGGACCGCAGAGTGAAGGCAAAAGGGCCAACAAGTGCTAAGCATCTCTGGGAACTCCTTCAAGACTGTTGGAAGACCATTTCAGGTAACTACCTCTTGAAGCTCATCAAGAGAATGCCAAGAGTGTGCAAAGCAGTAATCAAAGCAAAAGGTGGCTACTTTGAAGAACCTAGAATATCACATATTTTCAGTTGTTTCACACTTTTTTGTTATGTATATAATTCCACATGTATTAATTCATAGTTTTGATGCCTTCAGTGTGTGTGAATCTACAATTTTTATAGTCATGAAAATAAAGAAAACTCTTTGAATGAGAAGGTGTTTAAAGTGCCGTGGTCTTCCTATTAACATTGGTATTATACTTGTCACTGAGCACCGTCCATACTAATTGAGGAGTGCCGTTCAACTCTTACCTTCATTCATCCTCATCATCAACCTCTTGAGACACTAATTTCCATTGACTTATTGGCAACTGTGTCTCATCATCATCATCCGCCTCTTGAAACACTATTTGCCGTTCCTCACCGTCATCTTCTTGTGACTGTGGATGCTCAAGAGTTTTGGCATCAGTGCACACAATTTCCTCATGTCCCTCTTCAAACGGGCTAAGCGAGAGACCAAATTAAGGAATGGCGATGAAAACAGCTCCTCAGAATATCCGAGTGTGGGATCACTTGTTTGCCAAGACTCTCCATGGTGGGTGGGAGGAGTATCAGGGTGAGGATTCTGTTGACCAGACTCTTGGCTACTGAGACTGGACTTTGTGGAAGACAGGGTGGTGCCTAACTGACTGGAAACATTATCTGTAGCAATCCAACCGACCACCTGGTCGCACTGGTATGACTTCGAGAATGGTGTCCTGTGCCGCCCTGCAAACTGGGACATAAAGCTAGGTATAATGGATAAGTGTGTTTCTTGTGCTCTGGCAGCAGGCACAGTTTTACCACGCCCTGGGCCACGGCCTCTGCATGCACCATTAGCAGCACGACCACTTCCCAGTACCTTACTGCTCGCCTTCTGCATATTAAATGGTATATATGCTTGCAAGTATGTCACACATACAGTAGCGCAGGTTTTCTAAGTGTATGCGCAAATAAATTAAACTGAATGTCACTGATATTTAGGATGTGCAAACGTTATACAGGAGATGTAGAGCACGTAATGTCGCTGCCACCAACAGCAACAAAAATTTAACTGAATGTCACTGATATTTATGATTTGCAAACGTTATACAGGAGATGCAGCGCAGGTAATGTCGCTGTCGCCAGCGGCTAATAAAAAAATTACAGGGAATATCACTGATATTTATGATGCACAAACATTATACAGGAGATGTAGCGCAGGTAATGTCGCTGCCACCAGCAGTGAAAAAATTAGACTGAATGTCACTGATATTTAGGATGCGCAAACGTTATGCAGGAGATGCAGTGCATGTTTTGTTACTGCAGCGGACACCGTCTACGTAAAAAGTACACTAGATGTCACAGATATTTTTAGGATGCGCAAATGTTATACAGGAGATGTAGCGCAGATAATGTCACTGTATGCAGCGTCTACGGAAAAAGTACACTGGATGACACAGATATTTTTAGGATGTGCAAATGTTATTCAGGAGATGTAGCACAAGTAATGAAACTGTCCGCAGCGGACACCGTCTACGGAAAAAGTACACTGGATGTCACAGATATTTTTAGTATGCGCACACATTAAACAGGAGATGTAGCGCAGATAATGTTGCTGTTCGCAGCTTCTACGGAAAAAGTACACTGGATGTCACAGATATTTTTAGGCTGCGCACACGTTACACAGGAGATGTAGCGCAGATAATGTCACTGTCTGCAGCGGCCAAACAATTGCAAACTATTTAGCGCAGGTTGCGCTAAAAATATATATTGCTGCCAGATATAACAATAGTCCTTAAAAGGACTTTTGGGTCTCTAACACCAACCCTGCCCAACCAAAAAAATTAATTCAATTCCCTACACTATCTGTCCCTTCTACAGCACAGCTCTCCCTGACTAAGACTGGCCGAACCACGTGTCAAACGCGTTCCGGCAGCCAATCACTGTAATGCCAGTAACCAACATGGCTACGGCATTACAAACGTGCCAACAAGCGAACAAACGTGCAGAGAGGAGACTCGAGCACACACGGTATAACTGGTGTTCGGCCGAGCATGCTTGATCATCACTAGAGGATATCGCTATCCATTGTCTGATAGTTGTGGTTTCCAGCAGTGAGACTCACACGTATCTCCAAAATGGAGCCCCAAAAGTGGTGGAGGGTGCAATGCGCATGCGCAGCCACCCTCTATTCATTTCTATGGGGCCGCCAAAAATAGCCAAGCACTGGCTCTGCTATTTCCATCGGGTTTTAAAATTGAGAGATTAGTCAACATGTCCTACGGTGTAGAACATGCCTAAGCCCGGGCACCACGCCAAGGTTTCTCAAGTAGCCCGGGACCTAAGTTTTAGTTTGTATATATAGATTCCTGGAGGTGTATAAACTCCAATTTAAATGTGCCTGTTTTCCATCTACAGGCCACATTTAGGTGCACCTGTGAGGCCTGGGCCATATCAGCCAGCCTTGAGTGGGACTCGCAGACTCCTCCCTCCTCCCATTGCAAGCATGGTTACATGCTGGAGGTAACTGGTGAGCTGTTTGTGAGTCGGCCTCATGCTCCTGTAATTTGCCCACTGGCTCCTGGTATTGCCCATACGGCTCAGGTAGGAGAGCGTTAGGTCCCGGGCTACTTGAGAAACCTTGGTGTGGTGCTCGGGCTTAGACATGTTCTACACCGTAGGACATGTTGACTAATCTCTCAATTTTAAAATCAGTTTGAGGGTTTAGTGAGACTGCAGAGTGCACCTGTCTTTTGCTATTGTTTTGTTATATTGTTATATTGATTATGACATCCGCACTTGTTACCATGTGTGAGATGTCTATTGTGGTACTTGTGGTTCGCCGCGGGCATCCTCCACCGTATGCATTTTGCTGGGGATCGCCATTAGCAACGGGCCACAAGTGCAGGATTTGCTCCCCTGTATATAGTCCTATTGACTTCTATAGGGAGAGTGTGCTTGGTGGTGGCCGGACCAGAGACCTCCAGCCACCATTTTGGCCAGCTCCGTTCTCGATTTAGGTGCGAGTTCAAGCTGTGGGACCCGCACCTATTAGACAATGGGGGCATATCCAAGCGATATGCCTCCATTGTCTCAGATGAGCCAACCCCTTTAAATACATTAAACATTATGGTGCTCTTTTTTTTTAAGGCATAAGGCCCACATACACCCATGTGACACAGCTCATGAAATAATTTTAGAACTAATTCAGCCCATGTATTTACACACCGTTTGGCCAATAAGTTAAAGCAGATGTTAAGCAACTACCCTCAATCTTATGCAATCTATATGCACCATTTAAAAGAACAGTACAAAGAGATAATGCACTTCCTCCATTTGTCTTTTCCTTTCCCCTATTCCTAATTTGTTTCATTATACAGTTAAAGCCAAAAAACAAATCCTTTTTCTTTATCCCATGAAGTCTATACAGTTCCCCCCTCATCACTATCATGGCTATAAGGAAAGTGATTGCAGCAGGAGCCTCCCCGTTGTGTCCTGTCTGCAGTAGAAGTCAAATATCATTAAAAAATTATAATGAAATCAAACCCCTGTTTGTGTCAGGATCATTCAGAATATGTGGCAGGCTGACAAAGTGAGGGCAAACATATTTCTTTTTTATACAGTAGTTAGTATTCATTTCTAGGTTAATGTTTCTCTAAGACAGTGTTCCTCATCTCCAGTCCTCAGGACCCACCTACCCAGGGGCGTAGCTAAAGGCTCATGGGCCCTGGTGCAAGATTTCAGCTTGGGCCCCCCTTCCCTCAGTGCTCTATGGCCAGGGGTAGGGGAGCACATAGCCTTCCTGCTGCCTGAGGTAAAAAGTGAAAATTCTCGACCTAACCCCTTCCCTCCAGCCAGAGATGTGACGATCAAGCACTTTCTATAATACCAGTGTCTTCTTATGTGACACAAGGGTCTTTGGACCCCCTCAGGCTCCTGGACCCTGTAGCGACTGCTACCTCTGCACCCCCTATAGCTACGCCCCTTCACCTACCAGTGTTGATTTGAGAATATCCTACAGAATAAATAACTGTGGTAAGTCATGATGCACTGATACTAATTATAGCACCTGCTCACTACTAAGGAAATCCTGAAAGCATGACCGGCAGGTGGGCCCTGAGGACCGGAGTTGAGGAACCCTGCTTTAAGACATGTTCCATACAGTTGGCTGACCCTTCTTGAATCAGGAGGTGCAGAATGCAAGATCATGTTATCACTCCCCCCCCCCCCCCCCCCCCACACACAACTTCATTGAGGTCTACAAAGTGTATGGTGCAGACCTTAAAAAGGTTATCCAGCTATTTGTTACTGATGACCTATTCTCTAGATAGGTCATCAGCATCTGATTGGTGGAGGTCACTCAAGTCCCCCACTGATCAGCTGTATGAGTGCTGCAGCCTTTTCATTGCTTACCCTAGGTCAGTGACATCACGACCGAGCTGATGCTGTGCCTAGGGCACTTGACCGATGGTCATAATGTCACTGGTCTAGGGGAGAAGGCCGAGGTGCTTACTGGAGCACCAGGGTGTTCTCAAACAGCTGATTGGCGGGGGTCTCAGGTGTCGGACCCCCAGCAATTAGATACTGATGATTTATCCAGAAGATACTGTAGGTCATCAGTTACAAAAAGTTGGATAGCCCCATTAAGGTAGAGATCATGTTATGTAAAAATCATCTTGCTCCCATTGTTTGTACCTCATTACAGTGCATTTTGTGAAGGATTACATCTAGAGATTAGCAAAGTTTTGAAAAATTTGATTTGGCAACTTTTGATTCATTCCAAATAAATTTGTCATGAATCGCTATAAATCAGGTATAACTAGGCCACTCTGGCTTAGGGTACAGCCACACGATGCGACTGTGCTGTGGTGGGTTGCGGACATGCTGCGTTGAAGAACCTCGAAGCCAATTAGCCCGCAGCTACCTCTCATTTAATAATGATGACTGCACTATATAGTCGGTCTTCATTGTTAATGGCTGGGTGGCACCTTTAATGCACTGTCACGCTGGGTAGGATACAATATACAAAAACACACAGTAAACCACAAAACAAGCGTCTAGGCCAGAAGCTGGGAATAAAGGTCACCTCCTGACAATTCCCTACCAACTCTCCCTGGACGTTCAGACCCTAAAAGTGGGAATAAACGTGCCCCCGTGCCTAAGGCTGTTGATTCCCTAAAGTCTCTACGATGGTGGAAAGGGGAAAAGAGACAGCCAGCTTCCTCAGGACCTGGAGGAGGCAGGTGTCTCTCAAACAGCCTAGACAGAACACAAAAACCAACTTATCTTGTAGCTGAGCAGAAACAGCAACTCCACCTTTCCTCAGAGCAAGATAGGAACTATAACCCGCACAGGACACTGAGAAGGAGCGTAATTAAACTCACACAAACGACCCCACCCAGTGCACCTGACGGGAGGCGGCTACAGCTCAACGCCAAACCCAAAACAAACAAAAAACTACACACGTGCTGCTAACCTGGCAGACCTCCGCACATCACCTAAGCAGGGCATGACATGCACCTTTAAACAGGGGCTGTTGCTGGTATGGCATTTGGCTGGTTAGGTGGGGGCACACTTTGCATATTATTGCTTTTCTGGACAGCAATCTCCTGCAGGTTATTTGACAGAAAACACAGAATATTAATCAGCTCTGGCATACCAACTTCTCCAACCCCAGCTCCCTCCTGCCCTACACCTGGGAGCCCTTCTTCTGCCTTCTGCTTTTCCTCCTTTTCTACATCATCTAATATTGTTGGGAATATGTCATCAGGAAAATTCAGCTCCTCCTTTCTCTGCAACTTGCTGACTTTTCTAGGACATGGAGACTTTGAGGGATGAATTGGAAGAAGTAAGGCCAGCTAAAGATGAGGATGGTCATCATTAAGACCTGGCCTCCCCTAAGGGGTGCAGACTGGTTGGTATTGGTTGGCACGCTGGCAGTGGAATAACAAAGGCTTCCATCTCATTGGTATTGAATTACATATCTTAGTTTACAGCTGATGTAGGAATAAGTAAATGTAGGAATGAATGAATAAATAAAAAAATTAAAAAAACTGATGCAGCATAAGTCTCCCTGCATTGTCCCTGCTCTCTCCCTGCACTCTCCCTGCACTCTCCCTGCAGACTCCCTGCTCTCCCCCTGCACTCTCCCTGCACTGTCCCTGCAATTTCTCCGCACTCTTCCTCTCCAATATTCGCATATTAATTGTTTTCAGCAACACTGTCCCTAGCGCATAAGTGCTTGCCATGTTTCTCCCTATGCTCAGCTCACAGGACAATGTGGTTTGGCTGACTACGCAGCATTATGGGTGATCTTACGTTTCTAGTCTTGTCTCCTCTATACTTAGTTTCGCTTTGTAACATGTGCAGCCGCCATTTTAGGAAAACTGATTAGTTACCACGAAGCGTGAGGAAATTTGGATACATCTAGAATTAAAGTTTTCCTAAACTTCGGACCGAATTCCACTTCGGATGCTTCGCTTTGCTCAACACTTCTTTTATCCATGATTGTTTGGCATGTGTTTGTGTGTTATTACCCATTAGATTATTTCTATGCAAGAAAAACATATAGAACATTATTTTATTCTTTGTTCTTCTATTTTTTAATAAAGACTTAACTAGAAGAAATTAGACACCTACTGATACTGCTTTGGAGACAGATTTGCTTATCATGAAATAATCGGTGGTTAAAATCATTGATTACTTTTTGATTCCTGACAATTCAGAAAGTATTGATATGATCTAGAAATGCAGCATTGATGTACATCTAGTACAGAAAGCAAATGACCCAGGGATGAACTGGGAACTTAAAGTAGCCCTGGAAAAAAAACTAAAAGTGGTCCCATGTTGTAGTTGGGCCCAAACTGACAGAAGGCGGGGCAACACAAGTAGGCGGAAACAGCAATACCATAGTGCAACATACCTTCCCATCAGAACCATATACCACAGTGCAGCACAATATTGCCCCAAAAGCTGTCATTCTGTGGTGGCCATAAATAACTGCCATATTCTGTTCTCCTCTAGTTGTCGCTCATTAAGATATGGAGCAGAAGGCTCAGCAGATGAGATGCGGGCCCCAGCAGTTGAATTCAGGACGACATGTGCAGTCGCTGGCTCAGTGGCGGATCCAGAGCCTGGTCTCGGGAGGGGCACTTTCAGAATATTTTCTGTCCGCCGCCACAAAACAATGGTGCTTATAGAACAGACTACACAGTGTATGCTATATGTGTATAACAATCATATTTCACATGAACACTCACAGTTACTTGGCTTGGCCCTTGGGGATCTCGGACACCACTTCCACACTTTGGCCGGGGCTCGGCGGAGCTGATGTGTTTTATCCTAATGAGAAAGATTTCATAATAAGGATTTGGAGAAAGGGCAGAGGGATAGCAGAGCAGGGAGAGAATGGTGCTGCTACTAGGGGGCTCATACCATAGGGGAGTAATAAAGCCCACCATAATGCCCCCCCCCCCAGTAAAAATAATTCTCCTTATAATGTGACAGTGCAAAAAATACCCCCTTGTAATGCCCCCAGTTGAGCTAATGTCCCCATAGTGCCCCCATAATGTGCCAGTATAAAATACCCCTATATAGTGCCCCCAGTAAATGACCCCATAGTGCTCCACACCCTCCTTCCTCCTAGTGCCCCCCATAATGTACCAGTATAAAATGCTCCAGTAGATGCCCTCAGTGTCCCCCATAATTTGCAAGTATAAAATACCCCTTCTTAGTGCCCCCCGTAGATGACCCCATAGTAAAAAAACACACATACTTACCTCCATGTCAGCGATGCGATGCAGGCCTCTTCTGGCCTGTGTCCCACGCTGTATGGCTCAGGCGGCGCGATGACGTCATCGCGCCGCCTGCGCCGGCCTCTGATAGGCTGCAGGCACTAGACCTGCAGCCTATCAGAGGAAGGGAAAGGGACACGCCTCTCCCTTCCCTGCCGCAGCACAGGCAGGCATCTGTATCGCTGTCCTGAGGACGGCGATACAGATGACTGGAGATGAGCGCTTCCACAATGGAAGCGCTTATCTCCCTGTGCCCCGCCGCCGCCGCCCACCGCCAGCTCGGGGGGGGGGGCAATTGCCCCCCCCTGGATCCGCCACTGCGCTGGCTGGGTACATGAGTACCTGATTCTCACAGCGTAATTATCGCTGATAGCTTATTATATACCTGGCTAGCAGCAGAGATGAGGGCTTCGGGTTTGGCCCAACTGGAATTTTCCCTGTAAGGTCTACGGCCAGTCAACCTCTAAAATGACCCTTTATCATGATACACAATTCTCACTGAAAGACGGTTAAACATAGTTATGTCTGTTTGTACACAGTAGACTGTCAAAATCTTAAGGCGGCCATACATTCACAATTCCCCCATACACATGTATGTTTGGCTCAGCAGAACGTGTATGTGTATGTAATGGGAGAGGAGGGAAAGCAGCTGTCAGACACTTCTAATGGCAACTTATCTCCCAAGAGAACAAAACTATTGGGCGAATATATTCATTTAGCCCAATCTTTATCTCCCCCGACATTGTCTGTCTGCCTGTATGCCATACACATCAAACTGTTGCCCAAACCCGTCGTTCACGGCAGGTTCTGGCGACAATACAGTAATGTGTATTGAGGCCTTTATACAGGATTAGTGAATCTGCCCCGTTGTCTCCAATGCTGCAACTCAAAGAACTGGAAATTTTATCAGTGTACCTCAGTACTGCATCCCTGGGATTTGGTCCTGTAACTTCAAATAGCCATAACTCTGCACTAAAGTAATATAGAAAGAAAGTATATATGTATTTTTTATGTACTGCCACAGTGGGAGTAGGGGAAACCCCCACTGTATAATGGGAACTGTCACTAGGCCAGACAACAATGAAGGGAGCAGGCCACAACCTACAGCCACCCTAATCCTGACCCTGATCGCATGAGCAAACCCTGAAGGTGGGAGGGCTCATGCACTGGAACCTGGATCCTGCTGACCCTGACGGTCCCTGGCATAGGGGCCAGGAATAGGAGACAACCGGTTCCTCAGGTACTCAGACGAACCAAAGTCTCCAGCTGCCTAGTAACAGGTGGAAGGAAAATGACCATATGCAGCATCTGGATCGGCAGGTCAGAACACTGGAAAACTCACTTACCTGCTGCTGCCACCACGACTGGAATCCGAGCATAAGTACAGGTGCCCACACACCAAACAGGACACCGTACAGACAACACACACACTGGTATCCAGCACTCCTGATACTGCCTGTACCCCATGCTGCAAGGAGCACTGGCAGCACTGTATACAGACTAATGGCTAACCCCTCCAGGAAACCAGCCCCCTCACGGAGGTATCAACATACCGGGTGACTAATAGCATACATGCAGGGACCAACACCAACAACAGCTCAGACATGTAACAACCAACAAAACGCTACACACACCCAGAACATAAACCCACACCACACATACAACAAGTGAGGGTAAAGGTACAAGGAGGGTACAAAAGGGAGGACAATTTATATTCCATAAGGTGGCCCTCAAGGACTGGGCTGAAACACCCAGGCAAGGAGCAAAGCTCCAACACCAAGCAAGGCCGTAGTACAACTGCACCCAGCCAGCAAGCCACAGGTTTATATCAAGCTTGCGGCCACACCTAGGAAACACCTTAATCCCCACTAGCCATAAGATTAACCTCTTGCTCACCAAACAGCAGGGAGGCACACCTTAAAGGGGAAGTGCACGTGCAAATCACAAACTACACGTTGCCCCTGGCAACCAGTCTGCATGACAACCGTGTCACGGTCAAACACCAATATAAATGTGACATCTACACCAAATGACAAGGGCAACTGTGGGGGGATTTTCATTTTTTCTTTGACTTTGCTGCTCCATGTCAGCCTTGGTTCACTTACTCAAGGATGCTGCATGCGAGGTCATACCTTCAAAATCGTATGGCCATTGGCCACCTCAGGTGGAAATAGTTTTGGCCAAATCTTTAGGCTCTTCCTGAGGCTTGCTCTACTAAGTGGGCTTCTTATTAAGTGGAGTTAAAAAACAAGGAGCTTTAGTGCTGTGTGTGGTTTTGTGGGAGTGATTGCAGGTGGCTGAGTGTGGATTGCAGCAGAGATCATTGAAAGTTAAGTGTTTGTATTCAAGTACTGCCATTTAAAACTTTTTTTTTTCTCTGCTTAATTAAGGGGAGTGCCCTGGGCAACCAGGTGCTATAAATTGACCCACTTACACTCTCCTGAGCCTGCTCTTCCTGAGGCTTGCTCTACTAAGTGGGCTTCTTATTAGGTGGAGTTAAAAAACAAGGAGTTTTAGAAAAGGAGTTGGAAACTAAGGTTGGATATAATTTCCTTGTGTGTTGTTGGCTTAATTTTACGTAGTCCTTCAACTACAGCAGACAGGGTCTAAATCTAAATCATATTTACTGTTTTACTTTTTTACTGTTGTAATCCCCATTTAGTATGTGTTGCACAATTTACAACGCAGTCCAGTGCACATCTTGCATGATGTATGCAGTCCTGGAACAGCCGTTCAAGGGTGCATATCTTTGTTCTAGATGTGAGAAAATTACCCGTTTGGAATTGCAAATCGAGTCTCTAAACGGGCAAGTTGCAACACTGAGAGGCATTGATAATTTGCAAAAGAGTTTGCTTCTCACCAAGCAAGTACTCTTTGGGGTAGATGAGGGGGAGGGTGACAGAGAGGAGGCTGAGGAAAGTGAGGTAGCTAGCTGGGTAACAGTTAGAAAGCGGGGTAGAGGGAAGAGTGCCAGGGAGGCTAGCCCTGATCTGACACACCCCAACAAGTTTGCACGTTTGGCAGATGAGGGGAATGTCAGTCCGGGGACGGCACTGCTGCAGCCGGACATTTCCTCTGCCAGTCAGGGGAATGTCAGCTCCAGTAAGCAGGGAACCAGGAGAGCAGGGCAGGCCAGACAGGTGCTGGTAGTGGGAGACTCCATTATTAGGGGAACAGATAGGGAAATCTGTCACAAAGACCGTGATCGCCGAACAGTGTGCTGTCTTCCTGGCGCTAGAGTTCGACACATCGCGGATCGGGTTGACAGATTACTGGGAGGGGCTGGAGACGATCCAGCGGTCATGGTCCATATCGGAACCAATGACAAAGTTAGAGGTAGGTGGAGAGTCCTTAAAAATGATTTCAGGGATTTAGGTCAAAAGCTGAGGGCAAGGACCTCAAAGGTAGTATTTTCCAAAATACTGCCTGTACCACGAGCCACACAAGAAAGGCAACGGGAGATTAGGGAGATTAACAAGTGGCTCAAGAACTGGTGTAGGAAGGAGGGGTTTGGGTTCCTGGAGAACTGGGCCGACTTCTCAGTCGGCTACAGGCTCTATCGTAGGGACGGGCTGCTCCTCAATGGGGAAGGGGCAGCTGTGTTGGGGAAGAAGATGGCTAGAAGGTTGGAGGAATGTTTAAACTAGGGACTGGGGGGGAGGGTAATTATGTTATAGAATGGGAAGATAGTGCAGATAGAGACCGGGGGCAAGGTAGTGAGAATGGGGGAGGAATGGAAGGAGGGACTAGAACAGTTCAGAAGGAAAGGTGTGGAGTAAAAAATATACATAAACCTCTCAAATGTATGTATACTAATGCCAGAAGCCTGACTAATAAACTGGTGAACTGGAATTAGTTATGTGTGAGGAGGACTATGACATAGTGGGAATAACTGAGACATGGCTGGATGATAGCTATGACTGGGCAGTTAATGTACAGGGTTACAGCCTGTTTAGAAAGGATCGTCAAAACCGGAGAGGGGGAGGGGTCTGCCTTTATGTAAAGTCTTGTCTAAAGCCCACACTCCGGGAAGATATAAGTGAGGGACATGAACATGTGGAGTCACTGTGGGTAGAGATACATGGCGCTAAAAACAATAATAAATTACTAATAGGAGTTTACTATAAACCACCTAATATACCAGAGTCCACAGAAAATCTACTACTAAACGAGATAGACGAGGCAGCAAATCATAATGAGGTGGTTATTATGGGGGACTTCAACTACCCAGATATAGACTGGGAAACTGAAAATTGTATATCTCATAAAGGAAACAGGTTCTTGGCAATAACCAAAGACAATTACCTCTCCCAACTGGTTCAGGACCCGACTAGAGGGACGGCCATACTGGACTTAGTATTAACCAATAGGCCTGACAGAACAACAGACGTGCAGGTTGGGGGACACCTGGGAAATAGTGACCACAAAGTAATAACCTTCCAATTATCATTCAAAAGAGCGTTTCTACAGGGAGGAACAAAAATACCAAACTTCAAAAAAGCTAAATTTAGCCAACTAAGAGAGGCCATAGGCCTAACTAAATGGGATAAAATCCTCACAAATAAAAATACAGCCACAAAATGGGATATCTTTAAAAGCATCCTAAAATCTCAGTGTGAGAGGTACATACCGTATGGGAATAAAAGGTTAAGGAACAAAAAGAAACCAATGTGGATAAACAGAACTGTAAAGAAAGCAATAAATGACAAAAAGAAAGCATATAAAACACTAAAACAGGAAGGTAGCACGGAAGCACTAAAAAACTATAAGGAAAAAAATAGAACATGTAAAAAACTAATAAAAGCGGCCAAACTAGAGACAGAGAGATTAATTGCCAAAGAGAGTAAAACTAACCCTAAAATGTTCTTCAATTATATAAATGCTAAAAAGTATAAATCTGAAGGTGTCGGCCCGTTAAAGAGTAATGAGGGGGGAGTCGCAGAGAGCGACGAGGAGAAAGCAAAGCTGTTAAATATTTTTTTCTCCAATGTATTCACTGAGGAAAATAAACTGTCAGATGACATGCAGAATGCAAAAATAAATTCCCCATTAAAATTGCCCTGTCTGACCCAGGAAGAAGTACAACAGCGACTTAAAAAGATTAAAATAGACAAATCGCCAGGACCGGATGGCATACACCCCCGTATCCTAAGGGAATTAAGTAATGTCATAGCCAGACCCTTATTCCTGATATTTGCAGATTCTATACTGACAGGGAATGTCCCACAGGATTGGCGCATGGCAAATGTGGTGCCAATATTCAAAAAGGGTCCAAAAACAGAGCCTGGAAACTATAGGCCGGTAAGTTTAACATCTGTTGTGGGTAAACTGTTTGAAGGTTTTCTGAGAGATGCTATGTTAGAGCATCTTAACGGAAATAAGCAAATAACATCATATCAGCATGGCTTTGTGAGGGATCGATCATGTCAAACAAATTTTATCAGTTTCTATGAGGAGGTAAGTTCTAGACTTGACAGCGGCGAATCAATGGATGTCGTGTATCTGGACTTCTCCAAAGCATTTGACACTGTACCTCCAAAAAGGTTAGTATATAAAATGAGAATGCTCGGACTGGGAGAAAACGTCTGTATGTGGGTAAGTAACTGGCTCAATGATAGAAAACAGAGGGTGGTTATTAATGGTAAATACTCAGATTGGGTCACTGTCACTAGTGGAGTACCTCAGGGGTCAGTATTGGGCCCTATTTTCTTCAATATATTTATTAATGATCTTGTAGAAGGCTTGCATAGTAAAATATCAATTTTCGCAGATGACACTAAACTGTGTAAAGTAATTAACACTGATGAGGACAGTATACTACTACAGAGCGATCTGGATAGACTGGAGGCTTGGGCAGATAAGTGGCAGATGAGGTTTAACACTGACAAATGTAAAGTTATGCACATGGGAAGGAATAATGCAAGTCACCCGTACTTATTAAATAGTAAAACACTCGGTAACACTGACATGGAAAAAGATCTAGGAATTTTAATAAACAGCAAACTAAGCTGCAAAAAACAGTGTCAGGCAGCTGCTGCCAAGGCCAATAAGATAATGGGTTGCATCAAAAGGGGCATAGATGCCTGTGATGAGAACATAGTCCTACCACTTTACAAATCGCCAGTCAGACCACACATGGAGTACTGTGTACAGTTCTGGGCTCCTGTAAACAAGGCAGACATAGCAGAGCTGGAGAGGGTCCAGAGGAGGGCAACTAAAGTAATAACTGGAATGGGGCAACCACAGTACCCTGAAAGATTATCAAAATTAGGGTTATTCACTTTAGAAAAAAGACGACTGAGAGGAGATCTAATTAATATGTATAAATATATCAGGGGTCAGTACAGAGATCTATCCCATCATCTATTCATTCCCAGGACGGTGACTGTGACGAGGGGACATCCTCTGCGTCTGGAGTAAAGAAGGTTTGTACACAAGCATAGAAGAGGATTCTTTACTGTAAGAGCAGTGAGACTATGGAACTCTCTGCCTGAGGAGGTGGTGATGGTGAGTACAATAAAGGAATTCAAGAGGGGCTTGGATGTATTTCTGGAGCATAATAATATTACAGGATATAGCTACTAGAGAGAGATCGTTGATCCATGGAGTTATTCTGATTGCCTGATTGGAGTCGGGAAGGAATTTTTATTCCCCTAAAGTGAGGAAAATTGGCTTCTACCTCACAGGTTTTTTTTGCCTTCCTCTGGATCAACTTGCAGGATGACAGGCCGAACTGGATGAACAAATGTCTTTTTTCGGCCTTATGTATGTACTATGTTACTAAATGTGGCAGCTGGAACTTGCTCATCTAAAGTTGCTCATAACACAATTCTTAAATATTTATCCAACGTGTCTTTAATTATTTAAAGGAGCTTTGCCATGTTTGAAATAATGTAAATCGGACATCATATAGAAGTACATCACAATCTCTAACAAGGCTACAACCAGCATTCTACCTCACATGGATCCGGATCTTTCTTCATTTATTGCCCCATATATGCAGCTCGATTTTCTTAAGAGGGTGTGTTCTTTCTGCCACATGTCTCTTCCTATCACAGCTCAGGGGGTGTGTTCTTTCTGCCACATGTCTCTTCCTATCACAGCTCAGGGGGTGTGTTCTTTCTGCCACAGGTCTCTTCCTATCACGGCTCAGGGGGTGTGTTCTTTCTACCACAGGTCTCCTCCTATCACAACTCAGGGGGTGTGTTTTTCTGCCACAGGTCTCCTCCTATCACAGCTCAAGGGGTGTGTTCTTTCGGCTACAGGTCTCTTCCTAACACGGCTCAAGGGGTGTGTTCTTTCTACCACAGGTCTCCACCTATCACAGCTCAAGGGGTGTGTTCTTTCTGCCACAGGTTTCCTTCTATCACAGCTCAGGGGGGTGCGTTCTTTTTGCTGCAGCTCTCTCCATGTTGTTACTGTCACAGCTTCTAACAGTACATATGGCTGGTGGCAGTTGGAGGACAGAACTTAGCATGTGCGACCACCTCAATAGGTGGACCTGCATATAACCATGCAAATTAAACACTGGGGGCACCATTATAATAACGTAAAGATAATCTCTCACAACTGGAGAAGTTTTGTAACAAAGTACATTACCATTGTAGCTAGTTTTTCATGCTGAATTATATTAAAATGATATTTAATGGTGACACAACCCCTTTAACAAGTATTACTGTGCCCACACTTGCTGGAAATGTGGTGTTGTATCAGATAATAGTATGAGGTTACATGTACCTGTACAAGAGAACATTTGCCAGCTTTCTGCATCATATAATGTCATTAGTCTTCTCTTTCAGATGTGACTTGTAAGTTCTGTTATGAAACGTCTTTTCCTTGGATCTCAGCAGGCTTCAATTTAATTGCCATTTAAAAAAAGTGTAGAACAGAAAGCGTTGAGAACAAGAACATATATAATAGCAAGATATATGAAATAGCCGCTCGCTCACCCTCTGATTACGCTGCATAAGGTACTCTATCTATATGACTTCACCCCGTCACAGTGTAATAGGTTAATTAATATATAGATAGGCACACTTCATCTGGAATAACCCAGAGACCTCAATATTCTCAAGTTATTTATTAAATATTCCCCTAAACGGAGCAACATAGAGCAAAGTAGAATATCCCCAAAAATATATATATCTCCTAATACATACAATCTAAAATCAATTTAAAACTTCTTAAGAAGCATCCAGTATCAAAATTAATATTATTATTTGTTTTTATTTTCATATTATGTGTAGATTGTGTTTTCAATTGATTTTAGATTATATGTATCAGGAGAGATATATTTTTTGGAATATTTTACTTTGCTCTATGTTGCACTGTTTAGGGGAATATCTAATAAATAACTTGAGAATATTGAGGTCTCTGGGTTATTCCAGATGAAGTGTGCCTATATACTATATTACTCAACATATATAATTGACCTTAGTAGTGATGTTGCCTTCGTACAACTTTCACATTGCCAAAGCCCCAGTTGAATGTTGTAGAAATGATTGCTCGGTATGGTAGACCCAAATCTTCTTCCTTCGACCACGTTCATTAGTTTTTGTAACTATAAATGCATTCCCTTCAGTAGTTCATATAACCGAAGGATTAGATAATTGTCATATTATAATCTTGCTTTCAGATCCAATACAAAGGTTTACAGTTATTTTATCTTAGTAATTAGAACACCTGACACCTTGGCGTGGTCAATGTAATTTGTTCGCTAGATGCCAATGATGAAACCGTCTCCTACTTAGGTATAATGATCAGGTTTTAGTCCAGTGTAAAATCTGGAAATGCTCTGTGTGGTTTATTTAACATAAATCTGACTGGTTGTTTTTAAGAAGTTAAAGGGGTTATTTTATGATTAATGTAAAACATGAAAATCAGACATCATAGAGCCAGATCTCCGCATTCATTGCTCCAATTGTTTTGCTAAATTTATTTCAAGCTGGCAGCTCAGGAGGCATGTTCCTTCTGCTTCACCTTTCTACCTATCACAGTTCAGGAGGCAGTTGAAAGATGGAATGGAGCATGTGCATCCACCTCAGCCGGGTGGACAGAAAAATAAGAAAAAGAACAAACAGCAGGTGGCGCTATACAGATAGATTTTATTGAATAAACAGAGACTATGCAAATTTTTTTAATGCAATTACAAAACTCTTCAGATCCATGTGCTGGTTTGAAATCTGCAGAATAATTTTCATGCAACATCCCCTTTAAAAACTTTAACAGAAACTGTGGATAACTGTGCAGGTACAGTATGCAGAGCTATTTTCTATCATAAGCTGAGCCTGGAGTCCAGTGAGCACATTCTTGGTACAGTATATTAAAGGACTGTTATATATACAGGAACTGGCCTGTAAAGTAGATCTGTCAGCCCTACTGACTTGTCTATTTGAACGACTTGTATTGCCCATGAAATAGCAATTCTGGAGCATTCTAGGCTGTGCTCTTCCTCTGTTATTCCTCCGATGTGTAACTAAATTGACAACTCGATTTTAATATTCCCTTTGTCAAAGGAGTGAGTCCTAACATGCTGGCACACTATTAGCACTAATTTGACTTTATAGGGACACACCCCCAAGCAGCAACGCACAGTTTTCCATTTAGTAATACATTTTAGGAGGTAAGGCAAAATGTAAAGTATGCGAAAAGATGCTCCAGAATTGTTACCTTATGTCAAATGCAATATATATTTACTATCATAGACAAGTCAAGTACTTTCCATTCTTATTTTTTAAAATTTTCCCCTCTTTTATCTTCTTGCTCCCCCCCCCCAATAGGCCCCAGTACGTGATGATGCTTTTGATGCCATCTCCAGTCCCCTTCTAATGGCCCATCATTTTTTCATTCATGTAATCTTTATAGCTGATATGTAAATGGACTAATTAGTTCAAGGGGTAGCTGTGTAGTTGGAGTGCATCAGCCAGAGCAGTCTGGCTCTGCCTGTGAGCATGTGTGAAGCTAAAGTCAGCAAAGAGCAGTTTTCTCCATTCCTGTGGAGTGGAAGGCTGCCAGAGAACAGCAATCGTGTCAGGAGACTAGCCCTGAGGGAACGAGGACAGATATCCACAAACTGTCAAGGTTCACAAAGGTGTGTGTGTTAGCAAAGGTATACTCGTTTATGGCAAAAGACTTTGCTGCTGTGGAGAGACTATCGCTAAGGGCACCTGCCACACTTACAGTATATAACGGACTGGTCACCCTTTTGATGCTCTGCACCCCTCGGTCTGGGAACTGCAGCGCTGATGTGAGAGTTTTGTACACTTGTGATCATCGTCGAAAGTTGCTAAGTGTTTAGAACAAGACTCAGTGACTACTCCTACCATGACTACTGCCTAGACACAACTATTGGGAGAACACTATACTGTGATCTACTTTGACATCTGTGCTTCTGTTTATACTGCAACTCTCATCATCCTCATTAAGTAAACTGTTCCTTGTTATCACTAAACTGGCCCTGGTTATTGATTGCACCAACCATCCGCTGGCCCCTGCTCATGTACTCTTGCCTTGCACCCTGACAACTATCCCCAATACCAGGGTGTGCCATGAGGGAAGAAGGGGTGCGCCCTCCATTCATTTGGAAGAGCCAAAGTGAGGACTGCCACTACTACCCATCTCAGGGCCACAACCATCACTCCTGTCCTCTCTGACCTGCAACCCCCCTTGTGGCTTGTTGCATAAGGAATCTTATTTAGGCCACAGTCATGAGCTCTTAGGTCTACATGCAAAGAGGAGCATCGCATCATATACCGTAAGTTGCTAGTTTTAAAGGAATTACGTTCATCTGACAAGCAGCTTTCATCCACAGCCATACTTATTCTTAATGATTATATGAATAGAAAGCCACCTTCTGCATATAAAAGTGCTCTCCACATAGCAGCTTCTGTACGGGTAATTATCTTATATTGAAGACAGCTGGGTCTCATTTAGCAGGTAACAGAATCAATGTAGGGAGAATCATTGCCCTGATAACAGGTAGCTGCCGGCTGATGCTGGCCACATGACTGGCAAGAAAAACATCATTTTGGCTTCATCCCTGCATCTATCTTTATAATGTTTACTGCTTTAAAGACTTAACATTTTTCCAATAAAGACATCGTTTCTGCATAATTTTCTTGATGCATAATTACAATTCTGGAAGCTGATGTTCCTCATCCTTGCGGGAATAAGAATAATGTACCAGTGTGAGCGGACAGACCTGACCGGGCCCTATAGTAAATTTAAAAATTCTGTATATAAAACTACCTTTACATATAATTATTCTACACGAAAAGTGAAGTACAATACATTACATTGGTTCTGAGTTAAATCCGGTATTATACTTCAGGCCCGGCGTCACGCCAGCACACGCACAGTCACGCGATGTATGCGCCTCTCCCCATATCACGTGACTTGTCACTTGATTGTGCATGGGCCTGGAAGAGATGTCGGGCGTGCGTACGTCATGTTGCCGCCGAGACTCAGGTGGATATGCTTTAATAATGAAAGGGGGACTTATTTGATTGGTGCGGAGGAGTTTATAAAAAATTATTCACAGTGATGGCGCTACACCCGGACGAAGGCACGCTGGAGTTGGCACCATCTCTGTCCGCACATGCTAATGGGTAAGTTATAATAACTGGTGTTACTTGTTTTTTTTACTATGGACTGGGCGCAGTTACCCAAGTAATGTTTTGGATTTAGCTATAGCATATGTGCTTTGTCTGTTCAGAGATAAAAACATACAATAGGAGAATAGTAGCAGCACTTAAGGAAGAATAATGTCCCAAGTGTGGTGGTGCAAGCGGTGATGGGCACCAGCCTATAGTACCCCCTTTATCCAAAATATAGAAGAGGACCTCAGCACACTCAAGTCTTCAATGTTGTAGTTTTAGTCACCAAAATAGTGTGACATTTCGACCTTACTTGGTCTTTTTGCTTGAAAAAGACTGTGTAAGGTCGAAACGTCGCACCATTTTGGTGCATAAAACGGCAACATTGAATTGAAGACTTGAGTGTGCTGCGGTCCTCTTCTATTGTCTGTTCAGAGGTCATGGTGCAGCTATATTATTGGCATTTCTGAATAATTCCCACAAGACATTTTGTGTATTAGGAATGGTGTCTTTCCTGTCACCTATACTTGCATCATGTAATTTTAACTTTTAATTATGCATCACAATAAAGATTATACACATAATTAGCTTCATGAGGGATCGGTCCTATCAAACTAAATTAAGCTACTTACAGATTAGCGTTAGCAGGGTCCGGCACGCTAGTCTGGCAGAGGAACAGCCTGCCGGATCCGTACTAACGCTAGCCCATGTGTGCTGCCGGAAGTCCGCTCTGGCCCCATTCTCTATAACGGGAACGGGCCAGAGGTCCGGCCACAGCATGGTAAACATGTCAAGAGGTGGCCGGACAAAAACTGTAGCATGCGGCAGCTTTCGTCCGGCTGCCTCTCGACATGTTTGCCGTTCTGCGGCCCCATCTCTCGCCTGTCCCCATAATACTGAATGGGGCCGGTGCGGACTTCCGGCGGCACACATAGGCTAGCGTTAGTATGGATGCGGCAAGCTGTTCTCCTGCCGGAACAGCCTGCCGGACTCTGCTAATGCTAATGTGAAAATAGCCTAAATTAGTTTGACAGGACCGATCCCTCACGAAGCCATGCTGAGTTACTCACTTATTTTTTATTGAGTTACTCCAAGATAGCATCTTTTAGAAAACCTTTAAACAGTTTACCCACAACAGATCTTAGACTTACCGGCCTATAGTTTCTGGGCTCTGCTTTTTACCCCCTTTTAAATATTGGCACAACATTTGCTAAAGCGCTAATCCTGTGAAATGCTTGCTGTCAGTATAGAGTCCCTAAAGATCTGAAATATTAACCGTAGTTTTGTCCAGTTTTACTTGTATAGGTGCAGACAAAAGCAATACATATTTTAAGATTTTTCCATTGTTCCATTGATTCATGTTTAATTCCAGAACAAAAATGTTGCCCATACCATACCTGTACAGAGGATCCAGTTTTTCGGTTTCTATTGACTTGTAAATTGTGAAATATATAAATGCTATCTAACAGCGCATATCATGACTAAAGATGAGCGAATTTCATATTTTGAAATTCGTTCATGCTTTGTTAACTGGTAAAAGGTGAATTGCGTTATGGATTCCGTTACCATGGACCATAAAACAATTCTATGACAGAATGCATAACGGAATGCCTTTAGAGGCATTCCGTTATTCATTCCATCATAATAGAAGTCTATGGGCTGCTAAACGGATCCGTTCCATTTTCGTTATGCAGGGGAGTCGCTCATCTCTGATCATGACATCCAGTCTTCAAGGTATGAAGATTAGAGTATATAATGAATATGTGCCACTCAGAACTGGTACAGATCAGTAATGTGGTCATACTCATGAAGGCTAGCTGCTTTAGTTAACATAGTTTACACAATTTTTTTTGTTCGCTTTTCCCTTTCTCCATAGCATACAGTTCCTTATATATACTTGGCCATGAAATTTTGTAGGCCAATAGCCCAGGAGAGGCATGTCTGTTAGTGTAGAACCTGTCTGTTGGAAGCCACCTTGTCGCTGGTAGACATAGACACCAGTGATGGTCAGTGATGGTCAATCAAATGCGGTCGCCGGCAACTCTGAGAACAGCCGCCGGGGGCCTTCATCGGGCTCGGAACCGCCTGCTCACGGTGATCGCATTTGATTTCAGAGCGGCTCCCGGCACAGGCACAGGTAAGGGCTTAGGGTGAGTCAAGATGGCAGCCCGCATGTGTTCGCTGGCGAACACTGCGAACTGACCATCACTGGTAGACACATTTTTGATTAAAAAGTGTGCACAAGGAGCTTCTAATTTTCATATGGTAAGAAATGCAATTTACATTTATTCAGATTTTCAGTGTTTGCTTGTGTCTTTGTGCATAGAGCAGTGCGCTACTTGTCCTTGTTTGCTTTTACATTGCAGCCATGGTAGTGTGCACAGGATAGGGTCACCAATATCAGATCTGCAGGGGTCTGAGTCCCGGAATCTCTGCCGATCAAGGATGGTGCTGTGCCTATAAAGCTGCAAGAAGACCCCAGCACTCCGTTGACTGCAGCACCCTTTTCCAACAGTTGATGGGTGGGACCAGGGGTGCCCAGAGTTGGACCCCTGATAATCTGATATTGAAAACCTAGGAGGATAGGCCATCAAAATAAAAATCCAAAACAACGCCTTTAAAGCAACTTATATATAGCCCTTAACATTTATGTGACGGCAATAAAGTCCCATTGTCAAAATGATCTCAAACTCATTGGGCATTGTGCTTGACAAATAGATTTTTCTGCGAGCTCCAGACAATGTGAGAAGGCTTGAGCATTTGTTGCTCACTACGTATCCCACCATTTATATCTATAACCCTTATAAGGTGCATTTTATTTTACAATCCCCATGCTGTATGTAAAAACACAGATGGGTTTAATCAGTGCTATTATTATTATTCAGGACACCAATGTACAATAATAATCCACTTTTCTTATAGTGGCCGTGTAGGCGGCTCCCATGGGCAGCAGTAAACCGTGTCCTTGTGCTCACCTTCGGATGAATGATTATATATCTGGCATCAAACCCCAAACACTATGTGACAGAGGGAAAATAAGAGGATTCCTTTAGGGACTGTCTGTGTTAAATGGAACGTGTGCCATGTTAAACTAAGCGGAATAACTAAACTAACATAACAGGCTTGGCTTATGAATAATCTATCAATCGAAGGACAACATCTGCTTAGTTTATGATATAATTTAAATACTTTATAGGAAAAGCTGCAGAGCAATGGTGACTCCACAAACACTTCCCTCTTATGCTTCAAGATACAGTGAGACTTTTAGTCCAGCGAAATGGAAAAACATGAAATTTTACACAAAATTTAATTCAAATTTTTTTGCCGCTATGGGTGAATCAACAAGTTATCAAGTATCGGAGGCAGTTTTTGGGTAACTTTATATCTGTTATATATTAGGTTACAATTTTCCCGTTATGAGACCCATATACCTAACATTTATTAACCTATAGGCAAAGATGAAGCTACACCAGCAGCAAAAATTCATTTTTTTGCCCCTCTCTTACATAGTCATACTAATCCCTAAATAATAGCGTTCATAAATGGATTTGATCGCCATCCCAATAATCATCCTCCCCTGCCTGGGTGCTTCTACTTGGTGGTGGCTTCACTTTCTGTCTTCATAAAAAGTGAGTCTGATGCCAAAATAATATGTATCCCCATACTTAGCCAAACCTATTGTAAAGTTAGCAGTAATAGGTCAGAGCAACTGCATTTTCTCTTGGAGATGTTTGGTTGCTAGTCATTTGAGTGGCTTCCTCAATTAGAATGACTTTTAAAATAAATCTCCGGCATTAAATACTCGTGACTCACGCTTCAGTCAGTATAATCTGTTTATATTATATGGCATAATGTAATTATATATTATAAATATATATAGCACAAGGTCAAGGACCTCATGGAGCTTGACCTCCAGATTATGCTGACTGAAGCATAAGACACAAGTATTTAATGCTGGACGTTTGTACAACTCATTATGAGAAAGCCAGTTGGATGACTAGTGAAATGTCTTCAAGAGAAAATACAAGTCTAGTTGCTCTGACTTACTACTACTGATATACCAAGACCTGGGATGAATGAGAACCTTCACAGACATTGTCAACTCTTGTTGTTGGTACCATTGACACACCAGGCCCCAAGAACATGGGACCAAAGCCGTGTAAACTTCTAGCTACACTCCTGCTGATGGTTTCCCTCTCACTGTATATTTCTGGTGATGCTCCATCACTACCTTTTGTTATTTGTGCCTATAATGAATTATAGCCTAATCTATTGAGACTTCATAAAGGGTCTGCAGGCCCTGGAGCCCAGAGGGAGAGAAGTTCCTATGCTTCATATGAGGAGGCCAGAAGTATACATGACTTATAATACTTAAGGACCCTTTTGCAGATTCACATCAAGGCTCAGGAGGTTACTCATCAAGCTTCCTGAGGCATACAGAGATTTTCCACTGTGGACTTCAGTATACATATTAACTCATATATAATTAATCTTGTAAGACAAGTTATCAGGAAGCCATAACAATTTAGGAACAATTAATATTATCTTGTTCCCACTAGCGCATTCTTATTTTCCTAAATACCTCTTGCTTCATATAGCGTTAGCAGAACAGGTGGATGTCTTCATTTGTCATAATTACAGTTAGTGAAACATCCTTGGCTGACATTTTTATAACGTGCAATAGAGATGTGATCAGTGGGGAACCTACTACAATATTAAAACAAATGACAATTAATATTTCAAAAATCTAATGTAAAATCCCCTGGTGTGCAAGTACTTGGATCTCATAATGCTTTACATGACTGAAATGATAAGCTGAGCAGGCTTAGGCTACTTTTTACACTGGCGTTTTGGCTTTCCGTTTGTGAGATCCGTTAAGGGCTCTCACAAGCGGTCCAAAACGGATCAGTTTTGCCCTAATGCATTCTGAATAGAAAAGGATCCGCTCAGAATGCATCAGTTTGCCTCCGTTCCGTCTCCATTCCGCTTTGGAGGTGGACACCAAAACGCTGCTTGCAGCTTTTTGGCGTCCATCTGACGAAACTGAGCCAAAAGGATCTGTTCTGACACACAATGTTAGTCAATGGGGACGGATCCGTTTTCTATGACACAATCTGACACAATAGAAAACGGATCCGTCCTTCATTGACTTTCAATGGTGTTCAAGACGGATCAATCTTGGCTATGTTAAAGATAATACAAACAGATCCGTTCTGCACGGATGCAGACGGGTTTATTATCTGAACAGATTCGTCTGTGCAGACCCATGACGGATCCGCACCAAACGCGAGTGTGAAAGTAGCCTTAGATGGTTATGAGAATGAAGAACAACAATGTCTATGAGAATTTATATTGATACTAAGAAAATTTTCTAAATATTTTCAAGAATCGGGGGTCATTGATTGCTGGGCCAGATTGGTCATTATTTTACATCCTACTCTTCCCCTGAAAGACAGGGTAAGAGATAAAATAAGCTGTTTTCTCTTTGGTCAGTTAACATCATGGTGAGCTCAGGCATGCACAAATAGTCAGAGCAGGTATATCGCACCCCTTAATCAGTATTTTGTAGAAGCAGATATATCGCACCCCTCAATCAGTATTTTGTGGAAACAGGTATATACAACCCCTGAATCAGTATTTGGTGGAAGCAGGTATATCGCACCCCTCAATCAATATTTTGTGGAAGCCGGTGTATCGCAGTCCTCAATCAATATTTGGTGGAAGCAGGTATATCGCACTCCTCAGTATTTTGTGGAAACTGATGTATCGCAGGCCTTAATCAATATTTGGTGGAAAAAGGTATATCGCACCCCTCAATCAGTATTTTGTGGAAGCAGGTATATCGTAGGCCTCAATCAATATTTTGCAGAAGCAAGCATATAGAACCCCTTAATCAGTATTTGTAGAAGCAGGTATATCGCACCCCTTAATCAGTATTTTGTGGAAACAACTATATAGAACCCCTGAATCAATATTTTGTGGAAGTGGTTTATTGCACCCCTCAATCAGTATTTTGTGGAAGCCGGTGTATCGCAGTCCTCAATCAATATTTGGTGGAAGCAGGCATATCGCATGCACCTAGCCTTTCTGCTGCCTGAGGCGAAAACTGAAATGGTGCCCCAACCCCCAATGCCAATTTCTTAACCTAACCCCTTCCCTCCAGCCCTACTGTTAATGGCATACTTGGAAAACATTATATACAGGGCAATATAATCCCCCTTCTTCTGCCCCACTCTTGCCCCTACCTGGTTCTGCCTGAGGCAATCACCTCACCTCATTGATGGTGCACCCCAGGGTGAACTAAACATCCATCGATTATTAGAGATCACCTGATCTTAAATATTATCAGTAGAGACTAGTGATGGACTAACATCAGACGGGACGTTTCGCAAACACAAATGCGCGCTTGCGATCAAATGTTTGCGAACCCCGCGTTCGTGGCGGGCCCCATTCACTTTAATGGCAGGCAAGCCTGAAAACCTTCAGGTCATATTTGCAGCCACCAAATACTTACTAGAAGTGCACAAATAGAGCGCTTGCGATCAAATGTTTGCGAACCGCGCGTTCGTGGCGGGCCCCATTCACTTTAAAGTCAGGCAAGCCTGAAAAACCTTCAGGTCATATTTGCAGCCACCAAATACTTACTAGAAGTGCACAAATAGTCAGAGCAGGTATATCGCACCCCTTAATCAGTATTTTGTAGAAGCAGATATATTGCACCCCTCAATCAGTATTTTGTGGAAACAGGTATATACAACCCCTGAATCAATATTTGGTGGAAGCAGGTATATCACACCCCTCAATCAGTACTTTGTGAAAGCCGGTGTATCGCAGGCCTAAATCAATATTTGGTGGAAGCAGGTATATCGCACCTCTCAATCAGTATTTTGTGGAAGCAGCTATATAGAACCCCATAATCAGTATTTTGTAGAAGTAGGTATATCGCACCCCTCAATCAGTTTTTTGTGGAAACAGGTATATAGGACCTCTGAATCAATATTTGTTGGAAGCAGGTATATCGCACCCCTCCCAATTCTATCCAGTTAAGAAGAGGTGGAGGTATAACTTGTGAGTCCCTGGTTCAGTTTTCTCTATAAACTCCTTACACAAGAATGGAGACGGCCATGTGAATGCCTGGCCACATCGAGGCTGAAATATAGGGTGAGGGTCCAAAGCTGGAACAAAGTTCCTATTAAATGTTTTGTGAAGGGGCCTCCATCCAGCTAAAAGAAACATTACGCACACAATATTCACCAAATAATAATAATAATGATATATAAATCCCTTTAATTCCTCCCTTCATTTTCTCTTTCCACTTGATCCTATTTTGTCTCATACATCAAATAAAAGTAAAATATAATTAAATCTATGTGATCAAGATCAAGAGATCATCAGTACTGTCCCCTCTCCTTGTCTTTACTATCCTGAGTGTGACTGAGTAACGTCTTGATCTGTCCCAGCCACCGCACATACGTTGCCTGTGCATTGGGGACCGCAAATTGCGGTCCCCAATGTACAGAACGGATGCACAATGTTCGTGTGCAAGAGGCCTAATACCAATGACCTATTCTCACAGGAGCGCCGCTGCCTTCTCAAACAGCTGATCGGCGGGGGTCCCGGGTGTCGCACCCCCACCAATCAGATACTGATGTCAGATATCCAGAAGATAGGTCATCAGTATTAAAATCTCGGAACACCCTTTTAAATTTTGCATTGTGACCCAAGTTATGCCTCTGTTTAAAGAGATTAAAAAAAAGGAGAAAATAATCAGGTTGGACTGTAGCCAATAGCCAGAGAGACCGACTCTGAATACTCTCTTCCCACATAGTAAAACTGTAATGTTATTTTTAAGGGAAAAATATCTTGAACCCTAAATAGTACAGTATAGCATAAAATCACAAGGCAGCGGCTCAAAGTGCTATTTTCTTGATTTATTGCAAAATTCTTGGCAACGAACCTAGACAAAATGGTAACGTGTGCAGTTTTGTATGAATTGTCAGGTCCCTATTAAACGTTACACCGTGGATTTTCTGTAATTTGCTCTATAAAGTTGTCATGCTTGACATAACATTAGTCTAATAAAGATCTAGGAAAGTAAAATGGTGTAAAATATATGTTGGGTGAGATCATCACTAGAGTTGAGCGAACACCTGGATGTTCGGGTTCGAGAAGTTCGGCCGAACCCGATCCGAACTTCGTCCCGAACCCGAACCCCATTGAAGTCAATGGGGACCCGAACTTTTCGGCACTAAAAAGGCTGTAAAACAGCCCAGGAAAGAGCTAGAGGGCTGCAAAAGGCAGCAACATGTAGGTAAATCCCCTGCAAACAAATGTGGATAGGGAAATGAATTAAAATAAAAATTAAATAAATAAAAATTAACCAAAATCAATTGGAGAGAGGTTCCATAGCAGAGAATCTGGCTTCCCGTCACCCACCACTGGAACAGTCCATTCTCAGATATTTAGGCCCCGGCACCCAGGCAGAGGAGAGAGGTCCCGTAACAGAGAATCTGTCTTCATGTCAGCAGAGAATTAGTCTGCATGTCATAGCAGAGAATGAGGCTTCACGTCAGCCACCACTGCAACAGTCCATTGGCATATATTTAGGCCCAGCACCCAGGCAGAGGAGGGAGGTCCCGTAACAGAGAATCTGTCTTCATGTCAGCAGAGAATTAGTCTGCATGTCATAGCAGAGAATGAGGCTTCACGTCAGCCACCACTGCAACAGTCCATTGGCATATATTTAGGCCCAGCACACACACAGGCAGAGGAGAGAGGTCCCGTAACAGAGAATCTGGCTTCATGTCAGCAGAGAATCAGTCTGCATGTCATAGCAGAGAATGAGGCTTCACGTCAGCCACCACTGCAACAGTCCATTGGCATATATTTAGGCCCAGCACACACACAGGCAGAGGAGAGAGGTCCCGTAACAGAGAATCTGGCTTCATGTCAGCAGAGAATCAGTCTGCATGTCATAGCAGAGAATGAGGCTTCACGTCAGCCACCACTGCAACAGTCCATTGGCATATATTTAGGCCCAGCACCCAGGCAGAGGAGGGAGGTCCCGTAACAGAGAATCTGTCTTCATGTCAGCAGAGAATTAGTCTGCATGTCATAGCAGAGAATGAGGCTTCACGTCAGCCACCACTGCAACAGTCCATTGGCATATATTTAGGCCCAGCACCCAGGCAGAGGAGAGAGGTCCCGTAACAGACAATCTGGCTTCATGTCAGCAGAGAATCAGTCTTCATATCATAGCAGAGAATCAGGCTTCACGTCACCCACCACTGTAAGAGTCAATTTTCATAAATTTAGGCCCAGAACCCAGGCAGAGGAGAAAGGTCCCGTAACAGACAATCTGGCTTCATGTCAGCAGAGAATCAGTCTTCATATCATAGCAGAGAATCAGGCTTCACGTCACCCACCACTGTAAGAGTCAATTTTCATAAATTTAGGCCCAGAACCCAGGCAGAGGAGAAAGGTCCCGTAACAGACAATCTGGCTTCATGTCAGCAGAGAATCAGTCTTCATATCATAGCAGAGAATCAGGCTTCACGTCACCCACCACTGTAAGAGTCAATTTTCATAAATTTAGGCCCAGAACCCAGGCAGAGGAGAAAGGTCCCGTAACAGACAATCTGGCTTCATGTCAGCAGAGAATCAGTCTTCATATCATAGCAGAGAATCAGGCTTCACGTCACCCACCACTGTAAGAGTCAATTTTCATAAATTTAGGCCCAGAACCCAGGCAGAGGAGAAAGGTCCCGTAACAGACAATCTGGCTTCATGTCAGCAGAGAATCAGTCTTCATATCATAGCAGAGAATCAGGCTTCACGTCACCCACCACTGTAAGAGTCAATTTTCATAAATTTAGGCCCAGAACCCAGGCAGAGGAGAAAGGTCCCGTAACAGACAATCTGGCTTCATGTCAGCAGAGAATCAGTCTTCATATCATAGCAGAGAATCAGGCTTCACGTCACCCACCACTGTAAGAGTCAATTTTCATAAATTTAGGCCCAGAACCCAGGCAGAGGAGAAAGGTCCCGTAACAGACAATCTGGCTTCATGTCAGCAGAGAATCAGTCTTCATATCATAGCAGAGAATCAGGCTTCACGTCACCCACCACTGTAAGAGTCAATTTTCATAAATTTAGGCCCAGAACCCAGGCAGAGGAGAAAGGTCCCGTAACAGACAATCTGGCTTCATGTCAGCAGAGAATCAGTCTTCATATCATAGCAGAGAATCAGGCTTCACGTCACCCACCACTGTAAGAGTCAATTTTCATAAATTTAGGCCCAGAACCCAGGTAGAGGAGAAAGGTCCCGTAACAGACAATCTGGCTTCATGACAGCAGAGAATCAGTCTGCATGTCATAGCAGAGAATCAGGCTTCACGTCAGCCACCACTGCAACAGTCCATTGTCATAAATTTAGGCCCAGCACCCAGGCAGAGGAGAGAGGTCCCGTAACAGACAATCTGGCTTCATGTCAGCAGAGAATTAGTCTGCATGTCATAGCAGAGAATCAGGCTTCATGTCAGCCACCACTGCAACAGTCCATTGGCATATATTTAGGCCTAGCACACAGGCAGAGGAGAGGTTCATTCAACTTTGGGTAGCATCGCAATATAATGGTAAAATGAAAATAAAAATAGGATTGAATGAGGAAGTGCCCTGGAGTCCAATAATATATGGTTATGGGGAGGTAGTTAATGTCTAATCTGGACAAGGGACGGACAGGTCCTGTGGGATCCATGCCTGGTTCATTTTTATGAACGTCAGCTTGTCCACATTGGCTGTAGACAGGCGGCTGCGTTTGTCTGTAATGACGCCCCCTGCCGTGCTGAATACACGTTCAGACAAAACGCTGGCTGCCGGGCAGGCCAGCACCTCCAAGGCATAAAAGGCTAGCTCTGGCCACGTGGACAATTTAGAGACCCAGAAGTTGAATGGGGCCGAACCATCAGTCAGTACGTGGAGGGGTGTGCACACGTACTGTTCCACCATGTTAGTAAAATGTTGCCTCCTGCTAACACGTTGCGTATCAGGTGGTGGTGCAGTTAGCTGTGGCGTGTTGACAAAAGTTTTCCACATCTCTGCCATGCTAACCCTGCCCTCAGAGGAGCTGGCCGTGACACAGCTGCCTTGGCGACCTCTTGCTCCTCCTCTGCCTTGGCCTTGGGCTTCCACTTGTTCCCCTGTGACATTTGGGAATGCTCTCAGTAGCGCGTCTACCAACGTGCGCTTGTACTCGCGCATCTTCCTATCACGCTCCAGTGCAGGAAGTAAGGTGGGCACATTGTCTTTGTAGCGTGGATCCAGCAGGGTGGCAACCCAGTAGTCCGCACAGGTTAAAATGTGGGCAACTCTGCTGTCGTTGCGCAGGCACTGCAGCATGTAGTCGCTCATGTGTGCCAGGCTGCCCAGGGGTAAGGACAAGCTGTCCTCTGTGGGAGGCGTATCGTCATCGTCCTGCCTTTCCCCCCAGCCACGCACCAGTGATGGACCCGAGCTGCGTTGGGTGCCACCCCGCTGTGACCATGCTTCATCCTCATCCTCCTCCACCTCCTCCTCATCCTCGTCCTCCTCGTCCTCCAGTAGTGGGCCCTGGCTGGCCACATTTGTACCTGGCCTCTGCTGTTGCAAAAAACCTCCCTCTGAGTCACTTCGAAGAGACTGGCCTGAAAGTGCTAAAAATGACCCCTCTTCCTCATCCTCCTCCTCCTCCTCCTGGGCCACCTCCTGTTCCATCATCGCCCTAAGTGTTTTCTCAAGGAGACATAGAAGTGGTATTGTAACGCTGATAACGGTGTCATCGCCACTGGCCATGTTGGTGGAGTACTCGAAACAGCGCAACAGGGCACACAGGTCTCGCATGGAGGCCCAGTCATTGGTGGTGAAGTGGTGCTGTTCTGTAGTGCGACTGACCCGTGCGTGCTGCAGCTGAAACTCCACTATGGCCTGCTGCTGCTCGCACAGTCTGTCCAGCATGTGCAAGGTGGAGTTCCACCTGGTGGGCACGTCGCATATGAGGCGGTGAGCGGGAAGGCCGAAGTTACGCTGTAGCGCAGACAGGCGAGCAGCAGCAGGATGTGAACGCCGGAAGCGCGAACAGACGGCCCGCACTTTATGCAGCAGCTCTGACATGTCGGGGTAGTTGTGAATGAACTTCTGCACCACCAAATTCAGCACATGCGCCAAGCAAGGGATGTGCGTCAAATTGGCTAGTCCCAGAGCTGCAACGAGATTTCGCCCATTATCACACACCACCAGGCCGGGCTTGAGGCTCACCGGCAGCAACCACTCGTCGGTCTGTTGTTCTATACCCCGCCACAACTCCTGTGCGGTGTGGGGCCTGTCCCCCAAACATATGAGTTTCAGAATGGCCTGCTGACGTTTACCCCGGGCTGTGCTGAAGTTGGTGGTGAAGGTGTGTGGCTGACTGGATGAGCAGGTGGAAGAAGAGGAGGAGGAAGCCGAGAAGGAGGAGGTGGCAACAGGAGGCAAAGAATGTTGCCCTGCGATCCTTGGCGGCGGAAGGACGTGCGCCAAACAGCTCTCCGCCTGGGGCCCAGCTGCCACTACATTTACCCAGTGTGCAGTTAGGGAGATATAGCGTCCCTGGCCGTGCTTACTGGTCCACGTATCTGTGGTTAGGTGGACCTTGCTACAGATGGCGTTGCGCAGTGCACACTTGATTTTATCGGATACTTGGTTGTGCAGGGAAGGCACGGCTCTCTTGGAGAAGTAGTGCCGGCTGGGAACAACATACTGTGGGACAGCAAGCGACATGAGCTGTTTGAAGCTGTCTGTGTCCACCAGCCTAAATGACAGCATTTCATAGGCCAGTAGTTTAGAAATGCTGGCATTCAGGGCCAGGGATCGAGGGTGGCTAGGTGGGAATTTACGCTTTCTATCAAATGTTTGTGAGATGGAGAGCTGAACGCTGGCGTGTGACATGGTTGAGACGCTTGGTGACGGAGGTGGTGGTGGTGGTGTTGGTGGTACATCCCCTGTTTGCTGGGCGGCAGGTGCCAACGTTCCTCCAGAGGCGGAGGAAGAGGCCGAGGCGGCAGCAGCAGAATAGGCCGAGGCGGCAGCAGCAGAAGAGGTAGCAGGGGGAGCCTGAGTGACTTCCTTGGTTTTAAGGTGTTTACTCCACTGCAGTTCATGCTTTGCATGCAGGTGCCTGGTCATGCAGGTTGTGCTCAGGTTCAGAACGTTAATGCCTCGCTTCAGGCTCTGATGGCACAGCGTGCAAACCACTCGGGTCTTGTCGTCAGCACATTGTTTGAAGAAGTGCCATGCCAGGGAACTCCTTGAAGCTGCCTTTGGGGTGCTCGGTCCCAGATGGCGGCGGTCAGTAGCAGGCGGAGTCTCTTGGCGGCGGGTGTTCTGCTTTTGCCCACTGCTCCCTCTTTTGCTACGCTGTTGGCTCGGTCTCACCACTGCCTCTTCCTCCGAACTGTGAAAGTCAGTGGCACGACCTTCATTCCATGTGGGGTCTAGGACCTCATCGTCCCCTGCATCGTCTTCCACCCAGTCTTGATCCCTGACCTCCTGTTCAGTCTGCACACTGCAGAAAGACGCAGCAGTTGGCACCTGTGTTTCGTCATCATCAGAGACATGCTGAGGTGGTATTCCCATGTCCTCATCATCAGGAAACATAAGTGGTTGTGCGTCAGTGCATTCTATGTCTTTCACCGCTGGGGAAGGGCTAGGTGGATGCCCTTGGGAAACCCTGCCAGCGGAGTCTTCAAACAGCATAAGAGACTGCTGCATAACTTGAGGCTGAGACAGTTTCCCTGGTATGCATGGGGGTGATGTGACAGACTGATGGGGTTGGTTTTCAGGCGCCATCTGTGCGCTTTCTGCAGAAGACTGGGTGGGAGATAATGTGAACGTGCTGGATCCACTGTCGGCCACCCAATTGACTAATGCCTGTACCTGCTCAGGCCTTACCATCCTTAGAACGGCATTGGGCCCCACCATATATCGCTGTAAATTCTGGCGGCTACTGGGACCTGAAGTAGTTGGTACACTAGGACGTGTGGATGTGGCAGAACGGCCACGTCCTCTCCCAGCACCAGAGGGTCCACTAACACCACCACGACCATGTCCACGTCCGCGTCCCTTACTAGATGTTTTTCTCATTGTTATGGTTCACCACAACAACAAATATATTATTTGGCCCAATGTATTGTATTCAAATTCAGCGGGATATAAATTTGAGGCCTAGTATTTAGGCGCTGGGTGACCGGTATGGATTTAGTGACAGAATTAGACTTGGAAATACACAGTAGCGGGTGTGTGTGAAGTTATTCTGAATGACCCTATGTGCACCTTCAATATTATATACCCTTTTTGGGATAGATTTCAAATAGCTCTGATATAGCAGGAACCACTAAATTATGAAATTGCTAAATTGGGAATTGTACTTCAACCCAGAACAAAAAATGTGCTTTGACGGGCACTAAATAACTTTCCCAGCTACAACAGGACAACGGTAACGAGAGATTTAGAGGGATTTAAATTTGAGGCCTAGTATTTAGGCGCTGGGTGACAGGTATGGGTTTAGTGACAGAATTAGACTTGGAAATACACAGTAGCGGGTGTGTGTGAAGTTATTCTGAATGACCCTATGTGCACCTTCAATATTATATACCCTTTTAGGGATAGATTTCAAATAGCTCTGATATAGCAGAAACCACTAAATTATGAAATTGCTAAATTGGGAATTGTACTTCAACCCAGAACAAAAAATGTGCTTTGACGGACACTAAATATCTTGCCCAGCAACAACAGTACAGCGGTGGGTAACGAGAGATTTAGAGGGAATTAAATTTGAGGCCTAGTATTTAGGCGCTGGGTGACCGGTATGGATTTAGTGACAGAATTAGACTTGGAAATACACAGTAGCGGGTGTGTGTGAAGTTATTCTGAATGACCCTATGTGCACCTTCAATATTATATACCCTTTTTGGGATAGATTTCAAATAGCTCTGATATAGCAGGAACCACTAAATTATGAAATTGCTAAATTGGGAATTGTACTTCAACCCAGAACAAAAAATGTGCTTTGACGGGCACTAAATAACTTTCCCAGCTACAACAGGACAACGGTAACGAGAGATTTAGAGGGATTTAAATTTGAGGCCTAGTATTTAGGCGCTGGGTGACAGGTATGGGTTTAGTGACAGAATTAGACTTGGAAATACACAGTAGCGGGTGTGTGTGAAGTTATTCTGAATGACCCTATGTGCACCTTCAATATTATATACCCTTTTAGGGATAGATTTCAAATAGCTCTGATATAGCAGAAACCACTAAATTATGAAATTGCTAAATTGGGAATTGTACTTCAACCCAGAACAAAAAATGTGCTTTGACGGACACTAAATATCTTGCCCAGCAACAACAGTACACCGGTGGGTAACGAGAGATTTAGAGGGAATTAAATTTGAGGCCTAGTATTTAGGCGCTGGGTCACCGGTATGGATTTAGTGACAGAATTAGACTTGGAAATACACAGTAGCGGGTGTGTGTGAAGTTATTCTGAATGACCCTATGTGCACCTTCAATATTATATACCCTTTTTGGGATAGATTTCAAATAGCTCTGATATAGCAGGAACCACTAAATTATGAAATTGCTAAATTGGGAATTGTACTTCAACCCAGAACAAAAAATGTGCTTTGACGGGCACTAAATAACTTTCCCAGCTACAACAGGACAACGGTAACGAGAGATTTAGAGGGATTTAAATTTGAGGCCTAGTATTTAGGCGCTGGGTGACAGGTATGGGTTTAGTGACAGAATTAGACTTGGAAATACACAGTAGCGGGTGTGTGTGAAGTTATTCTGAATGACCCTATGTGCACCTTCAATATTATATACCCTTTTTGGGATAGATTTCAAATAGCTCTGATATAGCAGAAACCACTAAATTATGAAATTGCTAAATTGGGAATTGTACTTCAACCCAGAACAAAAAATGTGCTTTGACGGACACTAAATATCTTGCCCAGCAACAACAGTACAGCGGTGGGTAACGAGAGATTTAGAGGGAATTAAATTTGAGGCCTAGTATTTAGGCGCTGGGTCACCGGTATGGATTTAGTGACAGAATTAGACTTGGAAATACACAGTAGCGGGTGTGTGTGAAGTTACTCTGAATGACCCTATGTGCACCTTCAATATTATATACCCTTTTTGGGATAGATTTCAAAGAGCTCTGATATAGCAGGAACCACTAAATTATGAAATTGCTAAATTGGGAATTGTATTTCAACCCAGAACAAGAAATGTGCTTGAACGGACACTAAATAACTCGCCCAGCTACAGCACTAGGGACAGATTTAGCTGGATATAAATTTGAGGCCTAGTATTTAGGCGCTGGGTGACCGGTATGGATTTAGTGACAGAATTAGACTGGGATATGGCCAAAAAATGAACAGACTATTGCTGGTTAAATGCACTTGGTGTGACAGCTTCACCCTGATGTAGGCTTTAGCCAAAAAACAACCACACCATTGAGGGTTAAATGCACTTGGTGACAGGCGCAGCTTGCCCCTGATTTTGTATATGGCCAAAAAATGAACAGACTATTGCTGGTTAAATGCACTTGGTGTGACAGCTTCACCCTGATGTAGGCTTTAGCCAAAAAACAACCACACCATTGAGGGTTAAATGCACTTGGTGACAGGCGCAGCTTGCCCCTGATTTTGTATATGGCCAAAAAATGAACAGACTATTGCTGGTTAAATGCACTTGGTGTGACAGCTTCACCCTGATGTAGGCTTTAGCCAAAAAACAACCACACCATTGAGGGTTAAATGCACTTGGTGACAGGCGCAGCTTGCCCCTGATTTTGTATATGGCCAAAAAATGAACAGACTATTGCTGGTTAAATGCACTTGGTGTCACAGCTTCACCCTGATGTAGGCTTTAGCCAAAAAACAACCACACCATTGAGGGTTAAATGCACTTGGTCGCAGCTTGTGCTGGCGCACCACAAGACACAAAATGGCCGCCGATCACCCCAGAAAAATGAGACTGACAAACGGTCTGTGCAGCCTAAAAACAGTGAGCAATTGAGGATCAGCAGCTCAATGATCCACAGCTGCAGATCGATCAGTTAATCAAGTCCTTTGGAGGAGTTAATCTGCCTAATCTCGCCCTACTGTCGCAGCCGCAACCTCTCCCTACGCTAATCAGAGCAGAGTGACGGGCGGCGCTATGTGACTCCAGCTTAAATAGAGGCTGGGTCACATGGTGCTCTGGCCAATCACAGCCATGCCAATAGTAGGCATGGCTGTGATGGCCTCTTGGGGCAAGTAGTATGACGCTTGTTGATTGGCTGCTTTGCAGCCTTTCAAAAAGCGCCAAGAAAGCGTCACAAAAGCGCGAAGAAAGCGACGAACACCGAACCCGAACCCGGACTTTTACGAAAATGTCCGGGTTCGGGTCCGTGTCACGGACACCCCAAAATTCGGTACGAACCCGAACTATACAGTTCGAGTTCGCTCATCCCTAATCATCACCATAAAACATAAATGCCTCTTTTCGTCTTAAAAAAAAACCTTTACCAAACCGCCGCTTACCCAATAATGCATTAACCACTTCACTGTGTGCCAAGGGCGCCATCATTTTTGTTAAACGCAAACATACAGTAACTATTCTGATTGCATCACAAATAAATACAATCATCCGAAAAAATTCTAATTAAATATTTTAATAACCTCTCTCTCTCCATCAATTCTGTCAAAGTCTATTAACTATACATATGTCCCACATTTCCCATATTTCTTAAAATATTGGCAGTTTATTATATCTAACTGCATCTAATCTTTCTCCACACTTAATTAAATTTATCCTCTCTAATAAATCCTCCAATATTAGAGCAGTAGTCTTCCAATTCCAATGTTTTACTAGTTCTATGCTTGATCAAAATATTAAAGGACATGTGTAATCAGAAAATGACCTATTGTTTAAATCACGCTTTTATGTTTAAAATATTTTTAAAGAATTTCTGATGATGTTATTTTCAATTTTACATGAAATTGGAAAATTTTCAGATTTTTGCATTTCCGTTTTTCGCTCTCTGCCTTCCCAGAGCCATAACTTTTTGAAATTTTTCTGTTCACATTGCTGTATGAGAGCATGTTTTTTTGTGGAACAAGTTGTACTTTCTAATGCCACTATTTAATATTGCATACAATGTAGTGGGGAAAAAATTCTAAATGGAGTGGATATTTTTGTTAAAAATGCAATTCCGACACAGTTTTATGGGTTTTGTTTTTATGATGTTAACTGTGGTAAAATGTACTTGCACTCTTCATTCTCCAGGTCAGTATGATTATGGCAATACCACATATGTATAGTTTTTCTTCCATTTTAATATTGAAAAAAAAAACTTTTAAGAAAATATTTTTTTTCTTCTCATCACCGTATTCTGACCCCCATAACTTTTTTTTTATATATTTATATCTCTATGGAGGTGTGTAAATCTCTTTTTTTTGTGGGAAGATCTGTCATTTTTGCTAATATCATTTTGGGGTGCATATGACTTTTTGATCACTTTTTGTAAAAAATTTTGGGAAGTCAAGTGTTGAAAAAATGGCAAATCGGACAATTTTATTTTCTCGGACAATTTTATCATTCTACAGCATTTTTGCACGTGGCGATGCTCATGATATAATTTTTTTTGTTTATTTATTTTTATCTTAATTTTGGGGAAAGGGGGGGATTTGAATTTTAATATTTTTATTTTTTAATTTTTTTTTTTTTTTTTAGGTCCCCAATTAAACCCCAACTGGCAATGATCAGATTGCAATTTGTATAGAATAATGGAATTTGCTCCATTATTCTATACAGAAATCACTATATTACAATTCAGTGCTGCCACATGCTGGTCTGAACTAGCAATGAGCCTGGAAACTTAGTACAGGCTCAGGCTCATTACTATGAATGGCGGAGATCAGGATAGGCATCCCTTATTCGGAAGTGCTCGCTTCTGTGTTTTAGCCTCTCAGTTGCTGTGGTCACATTTGTCAGCATTACCGTTGATCGAGGACATGAGCCGCTTGTGTCTGCTGTATGAAACAGCAGGCACCCCGCAGCAATTGCGCTCGCTCCTCTACGGAGTGGGCGCCATCTTTAAAGACCCAACATCCGCCGAACATGTCCAGCGGATGTCAGGAAGGAGTTAAACAAAAACTATAAACTCCTGCAGTTTTCACACTGGCCACTAAGCCTAATAATAGGCACCACTTCCTGGTCTGTACAGATCACTTTACTGCAGTTATCTGCTTATGTGCCATTCTAATCCTGCATGTGATGATATCACCTCTTTGTATGGCTAAGACAGGATCCACCATTTACAATAGGTGATTGTCAAATCTTATCTATTCCTTTCTTCTACAAGGACATCAGCATAGGTCACAGAGCATGCCTAGAAAACTCTCCCATAGAAGTCAATGAGGTCCCCTCCTGTCCATTGTGTCTATGGTGCATGGGGCTGCCAAAAATGAAAATGAGATCATATAGTACACTACAATAGCTCTACCAGTGCTAGCACCAGCCTTGTACCTTACATGGGTCCATATATCTCCACATTCAATGCTCTAATTGCTCTGCTAGGTTATCTTTAGCCTGGCAGCTCAGGGGACATCTCTTTTCTGCTAAAGTTCTCTGCCTGTAACTGCCACGTCTTCCAACAGAACATATGGCTGGTGGCAGTTTAAGATTTAAACTGAGCACATTCGAGCAACTCAGTGAAACAGACAAAACAAAAAACTAAGGAAAAGAACAAATGCAACGGGTCTACTAGTGACCTGGGGGTATCTCTTGCCCCTTAAGAGGTTTTTACAATATATGCCCCTCCAATAGAGCAAGTTATTGTGACGCCAGTTGCACTTAAGCAACGAGGACATGGAGTTCCCTTTGTAGATGGTAGTGTTGGTACCTAAGTGTAGGATTGCCAGAGTGGTGTAGCGTGACCTACAATATTCTCTGAAGATGTTGTATGCATGTGCCACGGTTCTCCTACCTGGATATCCTTGGATCCCCAGGCATTGTAGTCCGAAGCAGTGCAAAAAGGGGTGAAAAACTTTGAAATAACATTGAACACAGCTTTACTTGCATAGACTTTCATCAAGGAACAATCTTCCAAACTATATCTGGGTAATCAGCAGGTTTTGGCTTAACTTCTGGCAGGCAAACACTTTTGCAAAAATCTCAACTTTACTATACTGTAGCTCTCTCAACCCTGCTATGTTGGCTGGATTAAATAGGAAACTTTTCCTCTTCTGCTGGAACTTTGCTTGCTGTAGTCTGTCTCCTACTTTATATTTAATCCTAGAAACTTCTTCCTGGCTTCAAGCTCTCTTAGCTTGACTTAAGGCAATGCAAGCCCAGGAGGTGACTTGCAACCATATGGAACTCACAGGCAGGGCCTGCGGGCCCAGCAGAGCAGGCAGCACTCTGCTGGTCGACACACAGTCTTTCCCATCTAGGGGGTAAGCTAGACTAGTCCTAACTAACTCCTCCCTCTCTAGAAAGGAAATAGAATGGAAGGATGGCTACATTCTAGGTAACTCAGCTCTGCCAGAAATACCGCCATCTTCTGGTGAACCAGGCACATAACATGTCAACATAGGTGAAATCAGGAATATATTTACATACTATGCAGGACATTGTATTATTTGCATGAGGTGACAAAGGAACAACCTTTACAGATAGTGGGGGTCCAAAAAAAGGTGGTAATGCCACTCTGGGTCATTACACAAACAGCAGGTGGCGCTATACTGATAGATTTTATTGAATATTTCAGTGGCTATACTAAATTTTTAATTACATGCAATTACAAAAGTATTCAGATCCAGGTGCTGGTTTGAAAAATGCAAAATATGTTTCATGACACAATCCCTTTAAAGAATTCTGAATCCTTTCTAACCATTCCAATAGGTAAAGACCTAAAGTAATACAAAATCCATGGCAAAATCAAGATTTTCGATGCACTAATCCTACCTATAATAGACAATTGTTTATCCATCAAAATATTCAGATCTCCTTTTAATTTTTCAAAACAACTCCTTATAATAATGTTGGTACATATCCTTTAAATCTTTGCAAAATTTTATTCCCAAATAATTCTCCTTTTTAATAAATTGAGAATTTAACTCTATCAGTTTCTGCCGATTTTTCTGCATATTACAATACATCCCTGTAAAGGGAGCAAAACCGCCCCACCTTGGCATTGAACCTTGTTGCCATAAGATCCACCTCTGGCATCCCCCACTTGAGGACTATCTGCTTGAATATCTCCAGATTTAAAGACCACTCCACTGTTGGAAGACCACAGCTCAGCCCATCCGCTATCATATTGAGGGAGCCTCGAATGTGGATCACAGATAAGTGGGAAAGGTTCGACTCTGCCTAATCCAGAATCACCCGGATCTCTGATAGGAGGGGAAGTGATCTTGTGCTTCCCTGCTTGTTGATGTAAAGTACCGCAGTCATATTGTCTGACTGGACTTTCACAGCTTTGCCCCGGATCTGAGGGGCGAAGTGAAAGAGGACTAGCAGGATAGATCGAATCTCGCGGAGATTGGATGAGAGACGCCGCTCCTGAGGAGACCAGGTTCTATGAACTGGAGAGTCGTCTAGGTGAGCGCCCCGGCCTACTTGAGATGCATCTGTTGTCAATATGATCCAGGTTGGCTGGGTTATAGACTTCCTGTCTAAAAGATGGAACCACCATCTGAGGAAATACTGAGTTCGCCAAGACAGGGAGCACAGGGAGTTTGCCATTCCATTTGGAGAGGACCTCCGACTGTAGAGGGCGGAGGTGCCAGAGAGCCCAAAGGACTGCTTCCACAGACGCTGACATGAGCCCCAACATCTTCATGAGAGCCCGATTTGGGACTCACCGAGGAACGGATAGGAACTCTGCCGTATTCTGTATTCGGGATCTTCTTTCTGGAGTCAACTGCAGAGACAGCCCAATGGAGTCGATTATGAAGCCTAGATATCTTACTAAAGTCGACGGGCTCACATTCGACTTCTGCCAGTTGATAATCCAACCCAGGCGGAACAGAATTGCTACATGAGGATGGTGGGTTATGACCACTAGAGAAGAGGCTTTCAAAAGCCAATCGTCCAGATAAGGAATGATGGTCAGTCCTTAAAGTCTTAAAGCTACCACCACCTTGGTAAAAGTGTGAGGGTCAGAAGAAATGCCAAAAGGAAGGGCAACAAACTGAAGGTGTCTGGTGACATGCGAAACCTGGACCGCGATCCTGAGATATTTCCTAGAAGCAGGATGAATCGCGATGTGCATATATGCATCTTTAAGGTCCAGGGTTGCCATCACGTCCCCAGGATTGAGAACGTGAACCACTGACCTGATGGTCTCCATACGAAACTTTACCTTCCTTATATATCGATTGAAATACCTCAGATCAATAATCATTCGGAGATCTCCTGATGTATTGGGAACCAGGAAAACTAGATCCCTAAGCCCCGCTCCCCTGCCGGAACCTCCTCCAGAGCCCCCTTGCGGATGTAGTCCTGAATGTAAGCCTCCAGAACCGACTGCTTGGCAGCTGTTAAGAGCTTGGTCTTGATGAACCTGTCTGGAGGAAGAGACATGAGATTGATTAAATACCCCTCGGAGATGATATTCAGGATCCAGGGATCTGAAATATCTCGGATCCAATTCTCCTTGAAGTGGGAGAGATGGCCCCTGATGGGAAGATGAGGCAGAGGAATGGGGAAGTTTTCTGGCAGGACGGCAGGAGTAACGGGAGTCATCCAAGAGCCTCGAGGAGGCCCGTAGTCAGGAGGTGGATCTTTTATCCTTGGCTCCTTTCCAAGAGTGGTTCAAACCTCTTTGCTGCACTCCCCAGTCCCTTTGAGCTCTTGACTACTGGCCTGACCTACCTCCACGGTCTGCCCCGCCTTCGAAAAGACTGTTGGGGAAGACTCTTCCCCTTCTTATCTGATAGGCCTTCCATAATTTTATCTAGCTTCGAGCCGAACAAACGGTTGGGCTCAAAGTGAATGCCACATAAGCTATACTTAGAGGAGTTGTCAGCGACCCAAGATTTAAGCCACAAAGGCCTACGGGCTGCTGACACAAGGGCCATGGATTTGGCAGCCATTTTCAGCTGAAACTGCACAGTATCGCACATGAAATCCGTCGCCAGGTTAATGGTCTTGAAGCTAGCCAGAATGTCATCATGAGACACCTTCTGATCCACATCCGTCTGAATCTGGTTCAGGCGAGTCCAGAGGAACGTAGAGACCTCGGTAGCAGAAATGGCTGTAAAAGCGGAAGCTGCGGCTGCCGTGTAACCTCTTCTCAGAGTGCACTCCGATCCCCTTGACAGGGAGAAGAGTGCACTCCGCTCTCCTGTCAAGGGGATCCTGCAGAGTAGACCCATCATCTGCTGGAACCAGAGTGCGTCTGGACAATTTGGCAATAGCCATGTCCACCTTGGGAATGGAACCCCACAATTTCACCAAGGATTCAGCCATCGGGAACATGGTTCTAAATTTATTGGTTAGAACCGGACCTTTCTCAGGTTTCTTCTACTCTGTACGCATCACAGAGAGGAGGGTCTCATCCGCTTTAAAGACACGTAGTGCCCGACTAGCGGGATCAGAAGGCTTCCCCAGGTCAACATCATGGTCCCCCAACCTGATGGACTTGAGAAGATTTTCTGTCCCTTTCTGGAAGAAAAAAACATGAGGTAAGCCCCTACTCATCTGAGGAAGAAGAAACTAAGGAGACCACAGAAGGTCTCTCCACAGGAGCAGAGGACTCCATAGGGGTCTGAGCAGGAAGCCTTTCATCAAGCAGGTTTACGACTCCCTTGATGGATCCATCCACATAGCTCTTCACCCATTGATACATGCAAAGTAGGTTCACTCGAAGTTTGGACCCTCGGACGGCAGCTGTCACACCTGGAGTAGGGACCGCTATCCTCCAAAAGAGCGCTACAATCGTAGCAGGATAAATGCTTCCTCTTAGAACTCGCCTTTCTGCCATTGGAATCCCTCGGAGAAGACATCACTGCGGGAAGAAAGACAAGTAAAATATTTGTATATGCATACAAATGTTAAGGAGAAAAGGTAAAAGGCAGACCGGAGGAAGCTGAAAAAAAGGGCTAGAAGAAGAATAGGGCACCAATAAGTGGAGAAACACCGACTTATAGGGACTCTGGGAGCTAGCTGAGAAGCATGTGCAGCCAGAGACCAAGCTGGTGCACAATGCTTCCTTAAATAGGGAAGGGGTTGGACCCAGAAACAAGACCCCGCTCCAGGAGGGAAAAAACACTATAACTAAATCAAAGTTACCCATTAGGACAAGGAATAACTACAAATTCTCCTAACAGGAGGAAAGAACGCAATAAGCCTCATAATATCCTCCGCAAACACGCCGCAAGGAAAACCTGGAAGTGACGTCAGAGCACTCTGACGCCACTTTCCGGAAGATGGCGGCGCCCAGCGGCAGCACAAAAACTGTACCGAGGACGCCGCCAGAACGACTGAAGCAAAGCGCAACTGCACGGAGCCGACAGCAGGTAAGCTGTCAGCCAAGCAGTTAAAGAAGAGTGGGCAAAAGCCCAGAAAAATATAAGCCTAATGGAAAAAAAATAGGGGTTAGCACCCCAAGACACTGAAAAGAGACAGACCCCTAGAAAAAAGAAGGGGGGGGGGGGAAATCACCGCAAGTACCACCTGTCCGGGAGGACAGAAAAAAACACAGTGGGGATACTTAATTGTTTTATTGTTCTAATACTTGGGCTCATTAATAATTCCGCCAGTCCTACCAGTCCACGGGGGGTGGTTAACCCCATCTGTGTTGCTGGTAGGAAGTAAGGGAATGCAATATTTTGGATGTAGATTTTTTTTTTTTGTTAAAGTCAAGCCGCAAAACACGGACAACGGCAATGTGCGTTCCGCATTTTGCGGACCGCACATTGCCGGCACTAATAGAATTGGCCTGTTCTTGTCTGCAATTGCGGACAAGAATAGGACATGTTCTATTTTTATCGGAACGGAATTGAGGACCCGGAAGTGCGGGTCCGCAATTTGCTGCCCCATAGAAATGAATGGGTCCGCAATTCCGTTCTGCAAAATGCGGAACAAAATTGCGGACGTGTGAATGGAGCCTGAGGGGTTTGATATACCTGCTTCCACAAAATACTGATTGAGGGCTGCGATATATCCCTGCTTCCACAAAATACTGATTAAGTGGTTTGATATACCTGCTTCCACCTAATATTGATTGAGGCCTACGATATACCTGCTTCCACAAAATACTGATTAAGGGGTTTGATATACGTGCTTTAAAAAAATACTGATTGAGGGTTGCGATACACCTGCTTCACACAAAATACTGATTAAGGGATTTGATATACCTGTTTCCACCAAATATTGATTAAGGCCTATGATATAGCTGCTTTAAAAAAAAAAATATGATTAAGGGGTTTGATATACCTGTTTCCACCAAATATTGATTTAGGCCTGCGATACGCCTGCTTCCACAAAATACTGATTATGGGGTTCAATAAAATTGTTTCCACCAAATATTAATTGAGGCCTGCAATATACCTGCTTCCCCAAATATAGCTCTTCTCTAGGGACTTAGGCACAGGGTCATTTTGAAAATGAGAGGCAGAGGAAGAGGCAGGCCATTCCACAGGGGTGGAAGGGGTCGGGTAGGTGCACCAGGCCGAAGCCTAAGTGGGAAGTTGGAGAAGGCAGGTGCGATTACTTCAAAGGGCGCACCAGAGTTGGTTGAGTGGCTCACTCAGCCTTCCGCTTCTGCACCTTCCTCATCCAAAGAGGATGCCTGGTCCTCTATAATATACATATAAGCAAAAAAATGGAACAGCACCTCCTGAGACAAGAGCTGCTTCACTGCATTTGCAGTAAATATTGGCGTCATGTATTTGACCCTGTTCACACATTCACCTGTATAATCAGTCTTAGTGCATTTAGTGGTGTGCTGCTACTTTATTTGTTTGCTGTATTATTGCCAGGTAGCTTGCACCTGCGATTTGTCTCAGGAGGTGCTGTTCCGTTTTTTGCTTATATGTATATTATAGAGGACCAGGCATCCTCTTTGGAACTTAGCACTCCCCGCCCATCCCCCAGCCCTTGGTGTTTTTAAATCAGAGTGAAAATGGAGCTGGACCCTCCATGTTAGAGTAGGTCCCACCTGATAAGAAGCTACCTTGTCGTCTGGTAGGAGGGCCCGACATATTTTTGATCAATAATATGCGCTAAGAGCTTCTTCACTGCATTTGCAGTAAATATTGGCGTCATGTATTTGACCCTGTTCACACATTCACCTGTATACTCAGTCTTAGTGCATTTAGTGGTGTGCTGCTACTTTATTTGTTTGCTGTATTATTGCCGGGTAGCTTGCACCTGCGATTTGTCTCAGGAGGTGCTGTTCCGTTTTTTTGCATATATATATATATATATATATATATATATATATACATACAAACCGGATTCCAAAAAAGTTGGGACACTATACTGTCACGGAAGGTGTACAGGAAACAAGACAATGCAAAATTAATATATGACTCACTGGATCCAAAACTAAGGAACAAAAAGGGAGACCCCTGCATCAGACCTGGCTCTCTCCCTTACTGCTCAGCCTATGCGATAATCCCAATGGTGGATGATCGCATATCCTCGTACCTCGACTATATAACACCTGAACACCCTACAATAGTGAAGGGACACGACCACCGGCTCCCTACACTAGACACGGAGGGAGTCAGGGTCACCTGGGATCCAGCAAACAGAAAATCACAAATGAATGTACAACACTTAACTTGTAGAAGACTGGGAAATAGGATCAGCATGCACACACACTCCAGGAAGCTGTGTAAACCGCACACTAATGCATTATGGGGAGGAATTTAAAGGGATGTGACAGTACCCCTCCCTCTACGAGTGGACTCCGGACACTCAGAGCCCACCTTCTCAGGATGGGACCTATGGAAAGCCCTGATGAGACGAGTGGCCTTAATGTCCATCACTGGGACCCACATCCTCTCCTCAGGACCATAACCCTCCCAATGAACGAGGTACTGGAGAGAACCGCGGACAAGACGAGAATCCACAATCCTAGAGACCTGAAATTCAAGATTCCCATCTACCATAATCGGAGGAGGAGGCAAAGGCGAGGGTACAATGGGTTGAACATAAGGTTTCAATAAGGACTTATGAAAAACACTATGGATCTTCCAAGTCTGAGGAAGATCAAGACGGTAGGCAACAGGATTGATGACAGACAGGATTTTGTAAGGCCCAATAAACCTAGGACCCAACTTCCAGGAGGGAACCATCAATTTGATATTCTTGGTAGACAACCACACCAGATCACCAACATTCAGGTCCGGATTAGGCACACGTATCTTATCTGCCACACGCTTATATCTCTCACTCATGCTCTTTAGATTATCCTGAATCTTTTGCCAAATAGATGACAAAGACGAGGAGAATCTGTCCTCATCAGGTAAACCAGAAGACCCCTCTCCCGAGAAAGTCCCAAACTGCGGATGAAACCCATATGCACCAAAAAATGGTGACTTATCAGAGGACTCCTGACGACGGTTGTTTAAAGCAAACTCAGCAAGGGACAAAAAAGAACACCAATCCTCCTGATTCTCCGCCACAAAACAGCGCAGATATGTCTCCAGATTCTGATTGATGCGCTCTGTCTGGCCATTCGACTGCGGGTGGAAAGCAGAAGAGAATGACAACCGAACCCCCAAGCGAGAACAGAAAGCTTTCCAGAATCTGGAAACAAACTGCGTGCCCCTATCAGAGTCTATGTCTGAAGGAATACCATGCAATTTGACAATGTGATCAATAAATGCCTGCGCCAGCGTCTTAGCATTGGGCAAACCAGGAAAAGGGATGAAATGCACCATTTTGCTAAAACGGTCCACCACCACCAGAATCACAGTCTTCCCCGAGGAACGAGGCAGGTCCGTTATGAAGTCCATGGACAGATGTGTCCAAGGACGGGAAGGAATGGGTAAGGGAAGGAGAGGACCTGATGGCCGTGAATGAGGGACTTTGGCACGAGCGCAAGTCTCGCAGGATGCACAAAACCCTCAACCGACTTACGAAGCGCAGGCCAACAGAATCTCCGAGCGATGAGATCCACTGTGGCTCTTGCCCCCGGGTGCCCAGCAAGGACCGTATCGTGGTGTTCCTTAAAAATCTTGTGTCTTAAAGGGAGAGGCACAAACAACCTCCCAGGAGGACAAAGATCAGGAGCCTCTGACTGGGCTGCCTGCACCTCTGCCTCCAATTCAGGAAAAAGAGCAGAGACCACCAGACCTTCAGCCAAAATGCGACCCGGGTCTTCAAAATTCCCACCTCCCGGAAAACGTGACAGGGCATCTGCCTTCACATTCTTAACCCCAGGGCGGAACGTGACAACAAAATTAAACCTTGAAAAGAACAAAGACCATCTGGCCTGTCTCGGGTTCAGATGCTTGGCTGACTCCAAGTAGGCCAGATTTTTATGGTCAGTAAACACGGTAATAGGGTGTCTGGCTCCCTCTAGCCAATGGCGCCATTCCTCAAAAGCCAACTTGATGGCTAACAATTCCCTATCTCCCACATTGTAATTTCTCTCTGCGGAGGAGAGTTTCTTCGAGAAAAAGGCACACGGTCGCCATTTGGCAGGAGAGGAACCCTGAGACAAGACCGCACCCACACCCACCTCAGAAGCATCAATCTCAACTATGAAGGGTAGAGAAATATCAGGTTGTACCAAGATGGGAGCGGAAGCAAAACTCTCCTTGATATTAGAAAATGCCTTATGCGCCTCTATCGACCAGGAAGAAAAATCTACTCCCTTTCTGGTCATATCAGTGAGTGGTTTAACAATAGAGGAATAATTCAAAATAAACTTCCTGTAATAATTGGCAAAGCCCAAAAAACGCATCAGCGCCTTCTGATTCTCAGGAAGCTCCCACTCAAGCACAGCGCGGACCTTCTCGGGGTCCATGCGAAAACCAGAAGCGGAGAGAAGAAACCCCAGAAATTGAATTTCTGGAACCGCAAACACACATTTTTCTAGTTTCGCGTATAATTTATTCTCCCGCAGCATGAGCAAGACCTGACGTAAGTGTTCCTTATGAGTTTTGAAATCAGGAGAAAAAATCAAAATGTCATCCAAATACACTAATACAAATTTTCCCATTAAATGATAAAAAATGCTGTTCACGAAATGCTGAAAAACGGCTGGGGCATTCATCAAACCAAAAGGCATAACCAAATTCTCAAAATGGCCCTCAGAGGTATTGAAGGCCGTCTTCCATTCGTCTCCTTCTCTGACCCTGACCAGGTTGTATGCCCCTCTTAGATCTAATTTGGAAAAGACTTTAGCCCCAACAATCTGGTTAAACAGGTCCGGGATCAGAGGAAGCGGATAAGGGTCACGAATAGTGATACTGTTCAGCTCCCTGAAATCCAGACAAGGTCTTAAAGAACCATCTTTTTTCTTAACAAAGAAAAAAACAGCGGCAACAGGTGACTTCGAGGGTCGTATGTGTCCTTTTCTCAGACTCTCCGAGATATAAGCATGCATAGCGACCCTTTTAGGTTGGGAAAGATTGTATAAACGAGATTTAGGCAGCTTGGCGCCTGGGATGAGATTAATAGGGCAATCGTACTCCCTGTGCGGGGGAAAATCCTGAACTCCACTCTCAGAGAAGACATCCGAAAATTCAGAGAGAAAAGGTGGTACAGTCTTAGTAGAAACCTCAGAAACAGATGTCGTGAGGCAATTCTCTCTGCAAAAGTCACTCTAACCATTTATTTGCCTCGCTTGCCATCAATGGTGGGTTTATGTTTAGTGAGCCAGGGTAGCCCCAACACAAGAGGAGTAGGTAATCCGCTAAGGACGAAACATGACACATCCTCAACATGAGCATCACTCACAATTAAATGAATATTGTGAACTATGCCCTTCAATGATTTCTGAGAAAGTGGAGCGGAATCAATAGCAAAAACAGGAATATCCTTTCCCAAAGTGCACACCTGGAAACCATGAGTTATCGCAAAATGATTATCAATGAGATTGACAGCTGCTCCACTATCTACAAAAATCTCACAAAAAATGTTCTTGTTCTCTAGCGCCACCCTGGCAGGCAGGACAAAACGGGAACTACAAGCAAACGGAAAACCTTCAATTTCCGCCTCAACCCTGCCAATAGTAACGGATGGAACATTTTTAAAAGATTTTTTCCTTTTTGTTTCTTTATTACTCCCAGAAAACTGCCTGAATCTCCTAGAGGGACAAACATTTGCCAAATGATTTATACCTCCACAACAAAAACAAACCTTCCCATGCGGGCTGAATCTTCTATTGTCAGAGGCAATCAACCCCAGCTGCATGGGCTCCTGCTCAGAAGAGGCTGACAGCGACTGAGACCCCTGCGCACAGAATGAGACCGCTGCACTGTCCTGGGACTGAGTATGACAGGAAGGGGACATCTCTCCTCTCTCTAAGACGCCTATCAATACGAACGGCCTGAGACATAGCAGAGTCCAAGGCGATAGGCCTCTCATGAAAGGCAAATGCATCTTTCAATCCCTCTGAAAGACCATGGCAAAATTGACTTCGGAGTGCAGCATCATTCCAACCAGTATCAGCTGCCCATCTCCGAAATTCTGAGCAGTATATCTCTGCGGATTGTTTACCCTGGCATAACAGACGTAGTCTAGACTCAGCCAAAGCAGCACGATCCGGATCATCATATATCTGACCCAGGGCTAAAAAGAATTCATCCACTGAACGGAGGGGCCGTGCCCCCACCGGCAGCAAAATGGCCTACGACTGAGCGTTACCCCTGAGCAGCGATATAATGATCCCCACCCTCCGTTCCTCATCACCAGAAGAATAGGGAAGAAGGCGAAAATGGAGTTTGCAAGCCTCTCTGAAACGCACAAAATTCTCACTACCCCCGGAGAACGTATCCGGGAGCGAGATCTTAGGCTCAGAACAAACTCCATGAACGCAAGCTGAACCGGTCACTAGAAACTGAGAAAGAGTCTTACGGAGATCAGCTACCTCCAATGAAAGACCCTGGAAGCGTTCAGTCAAAAGTGAAACCGGATCCATGCTTGAGACGGTTTTGGCGGTTTATAGTGTCACGGAAGGTGTACAAGAAACAAGACAATGCAAAATGAATATATGACTCACTGGATCCAAAACTAAGGAACAAAAAGGGAGACCCCTGCATCAGACCTGGCTCTCTCCCTTACTGCTCAGCCTATGCAATAATCCCAATGGTGGATGATCGCATATCCTCGTACCTCGACTATATAACACCTGAACACCCTACAATAGTGAAGGGACACGACCACCGGCTCCCTACACTAGACACGGAGGGAGTCAGGGTCCCCTGGGATCCAGCAAACAGAAAATCACAAATGAATGTACAACACTTAACTTGTAGAAGACTGGGAAATAGGATCAGCATGCACACACACTCCAGGAAGCTGTATAAACCGCACACTAATGCATTATGGGGAGGAATTTAAAGGGATGCAATCAGTCCAACTAGATGACAGCTGAGAGAGGCTAACGAGATGAGGAACTGAAAACGAAAACAAAGAAAACTCAAGGAGGAGGTTCTGAAAGTCTTCTGTCAGAGCTTCTCAGCTGTCTGGTTGTGACATATACAAATCATGAATAAAAACTGAATGCAATGATGTGGAGGTGCCAACTTCTAATATTTTATTCAGAATAGAACATAAATCACGGAACAAAAGTTTAAACTGAGAAAATGTACCATTTTAAGGGAAAAATATGTTGAATCAGAATTTCATGGTGTCAACAAATCCCAAAAAAGTTGGGACAAGGCCATTTTCACCACTGTGTGGCATCTCCCCTTCTTCTTACAACACTCAACAGACGTCTGGGGACCGAGAAGACCAGTTTCTCAAGTTTAGAAATAGGAATGCTCTCCCATTCTTGTCTAATACAGGCCTCTAACTGTTCAATCGTCTTGGGCCTTCTCTGTTGCACCTTCCTCTTTATGATGCGCCAAATGTTCTCTATAGGTGAAAGATCTGGACTGCAGACTGGCCATTTCAGCACCTGGATCCTTCTCCTACGCAGCCATGATGTTGTGATTGATGCAGAATGTGGTCTGGATTTATCTTGTTGAAAAATGCAGGGTCTTCCCTGAAAGAGATGACGTCTGGATGGGAGAATATGTTGTTCTAGAACCTGAATATATTTTTCTGCATTGATGGTGCCTTTCCAGACATGCAAGCTGCCCATGCCACACACACTCATGCAACCCCATACCATCAGAGATGCAGGCGTCTGAACTGAGCGTGGATAACAACTTGGGTTGTCCTTGTCCTCTTTGGTCCGGATGACATGGCGTCCCAGATTTCCAAAAAGAACTTCGAATCGTGACTCGTCTGACCACAGAACAGTCTTCCATTTTGCCACACTCCATTTTAAATGATCCCTGGCCCAGTGAAAACGCCCGAGCTTGTGGATCTTGCTTAGAAATGGCTTCTTCTTTGCACTGTAGAGTTTCAGCTGGCAAAAGCGGATGGCACGTGGATTGTGTTCACTGACAATGGTTTCTGGATGTATTCCAGAGCCCATTCTGTGATTTCCTTTACAGTAGCATTCCTGTTTGTGGTGCAGTGTCGTTTAAGGGCCCGGAGATCACGGGCATCCAGTATGGTTTTTACGGCCTTGACCCTTACACACAGAGATTGTTCCAGATTCTCTGAATCTTCGGATGATGTTATGCACAGTTGATGATGATAGATGCAAAGTCTTTGCAATTTTTCGCTGGGTAACACCTTTCTGATATTGCTCCACTATCTTTCTGCGCAACATTGTTTGAATTGGTGATCCTCTACCCATCTTGGCTTCTGAGAGACACTGCCACTCTGAGAAGCTCTTTTTATACCCAATCATGTTGCCAATTGACCTAATTAGTGTTAATTGGTCTTCCAGCTCTTCGTTATGCTCAAATTTACTTTTTCCAGCCTCTTATTGCTACTTGTCCCAACTTTTTTGGGATTTGATGACACCGTGAAAATTTGATTCAACGTATTTTTCCTTTAAAAGGATACATTTACTCGGAATAAACGTTTGATCTGTCATCTATGTTCTATTACAAATAAAATATTGACATTTGCCATCTCCACATCGTTGCATTCAGTTTTTATTCACAATTTGTTTAGTGTCCCAACTTTTTTGGAATCCGGTTTGTGTATATATATATATATAAATATATATATATATATATATAGTAGATGAAGAAAGTCCAGTGGGAGCACCACCAGAGTACGGGTGCAAAGTCCAACACAGGGCAGTGGCAAACCCCAAAAATGTATAAAGCGAAGAAGTAGGACTGCACTCCAAAATGTGGTAAAATAGCAGTGATTTATTCACCCATGATATGGCAAGTCTTGCGACGTTTCGGCTCACAAGAGCCTTCCTCAAGCTTGAGGAAGGCTCTTGTGAGCCGAAACGTCGCAAGACTTGCCATATCATGGGTGAATAAATCACTGCTATTTTACCACATTTTGGAGTGCAGTCCTACTTCTTCGCTTTATATATATATATATATATATATATAGCAAAGGTAAGTGACAAGGCAGTACTCCGGACTTTGAAGAAAACAAATCAGCTGAAACGTTGCATTTGGTGCAATAAAAGGATCCACAGTTTTCTTCAAAGTCTGAAGTGATGTCTGGTCACTTACCTTTGCAGTCATTTGGGGATCCTATATCCAGGATCTATACCAAGGATTGAGCACCCAGCATTTAAAAAGTGTATGCTGCTATTCTTTACAATATATTTACACTGAACAAAAAAAAATCGCAACACTTTTGGTTTTGCTCCCATTTTGCATGAGCTGAACTCAAAGATCTGAAACATTTTCTACATACACAAAAGACCCATTACTTTCAAATATTGTTCACAAATCTGTCTAAATCTGTGTTAGTGAGCACTTCCCCTTTGCCGAGATAATCCATCCCACCTCACAGGTGTGGCATATGAAGGTGCTGATTAGACAGCATGAATATTGCACAGGTGTGCCTTAGACTTCCCACAATAAAAGACCACTCTGAAATGTGCACAGTTTTGTCTTACCGGGCCGGGGGGGGGGGTCAGAAAACCAGTCAGTATCTGGTGTGGCCGCCATTTGCCTCCCTCAGTGCAACACATCTCTTTTGCATAGAGTTGATCAGGTGGTTGATTGTGGCCTATGGAATGTTGGTCCACTCCTCTTCAATAGCTGTGCGAAGTTGCAGAATATTGGCAGGAATTGGAACACGCTGTCGTATACGCTGATCCAGAGCATCCCAAACATGCTCAATGGGTGACATGTCCGGTGAGTATGCTTGCCATGTAAGAACTGAGATGTTTTCAGCTTCCAGGAATTGTGTACAGATCCTTGCAATATGGGGCTTTGCATTATCATGCTCCAACATGAGGTGATGGTCGTGGATGAATCGCACAACAATGGGTCTCAGGATCTCGTCACAGTATCTCTTTGCATTCAAAATGCCATCAATAAAATGCACCTGTGTTCATTGTCCTTAACATACGCCTGCCCATATCATAACCCCACCGCCACCATGGGCCACTCGATCCACAACGTTGATGTCAGCAAACCGCTCACCCACACGATGCCACACACACTGTCTGCCATTTGCACTGAACAGTGAAAACTGGGACTCATCCGTGAACAGAACGCCTCTCCAACGTGCCAGACACCGAATGTGAGCATTTGCCCACTGAAGTCGGTTACGACGACGAACTACAGTCAGGTCCTGACCCCGATAAGAACGACAAGCATGCAGATGAGCTTCCCTGAGACGGTTTCTGACAGTTTGTGCAGAAATTCTTTCGTTATGCAAACCGATTGTTGCTGCAGCTGTCCGGGTGGCTGGTCTCAGACGATCATGGAGGTGAACATGCTGGATGTGGAGGTCCTGGGCTGGTGTGGTTACACATGGTCAGCGGTTGTGAGGCTGGTTGGATGTACTGCCAAATTCTCTGAAACACCTTTGGAGACGGCTTATGGTATAGAAATAAACATTAATTGCACGGGCAACAGCTCTGGTAGACATTCCTGCAGTCAGCATGCCAATTGCACGCTCCCTCAAACGTTGCAACATCTGTGGCATTGTGCTGTGTGACCAAACTGCACATTTCAGATTGGCCTTTTATTGTTGGAAGTCTAAGGCAGACCTGTGCAACATTCATGCTGTCTAATCAGCACCTTGATATGCCACACCTGTGAGGTAGGATGGATTATCTCGGCAGAGGAGAAGTGCTCACTAACACAGATTTAGACAGATTTGTGAACAATATTTGAGAGTAATGGGTCTTTTGTGTATGTAGAAAATGTTTCATATCTTTGAGTTCCGCTCAAGCAAAATGGGAGCGAAACCGAAAGTGTTGCAGTTATATTTTTATTCAGTATATATATATATACAGTACAGACCAAAAGTTTGGACACAACTTCTCATTCAAAGAGTTTTCTTTATTTTCATGACTGAAAATTGTACATGCCTGGTTCCCACCGTGAAGCATGGAGGAGGAGGTGTGATGGTGTGGGGGTGCTTTTCTGGTGACACTGATGGGGATTTATTCAAAATTGAAGGCATACTGAACCAGCATGGCTACCACAGCATCTTGCAGTGGCATGCTATTCCATCCGGTTTGCGTTTAGTTGGACCATTATTTATTTTTCAACAGGACAAGACCCCAAACACACCTCCAGGCTGTGTAAGGGCTATTTTACCATGAAGGAGAGTGATGGGGTGCTGCGCCAGATGACCTGGCCTCCACAGTCACCGGACCTGAACCAAATCGAGATGGTTTGGGGTGAGCTGGACCGCAGAGTGAAGGCAAAAGGGCCAACAAGTGCTAAGCATCTCTGGGAACTCCTTCAAGACTGTTGGAAGACCATTTCAAATGACTACCTCTTGAAGCTCATCAAGAGAATGCCAAGAGTGTGCAAAGCAGTAATCAAAGCAAAAGGTGGCTACTTTGAAGAACCTAGAATATGACATATTTTCAGTTGTTTCACACTTTTTTGTTATGTATATAATTCCACATGTGTTAATTCATAGTTTTGATGCCTTCAGTGTGAATCTACAATTTTCATAGTCATGAAAATAAAGAAAACACTTTGAATGAGAAGGTGTGTCCAAACTTTTGGTCTGTACTGTATATATATATATATATATATATATATATATATATAGAGAGAGAGAGAGAGAGAGAGAGAGAGAGCAAAAAAATTGGACTGCACTCCGATTTTTTTGCTCTTTATAAGTGGGTAAGCACCTGTTACCGTACTTGGATATTGCACCCGTTTTCCCTTATACTCTCTTAGGGTGGTGCTGCCAATGGTTTCCTTTACTTCATATATATATATATATATATATATATATATATACAATTTTTAGATTAAACTGACTTCTGCGATTGTCATATTGGAAAACCAAGTCAGATTGTGCTGCCATACAGATCTGGTTTGACAGGTCAGGGGAAAGTCAATGGAAATCAAGCTTATATGTCAAACTAACAAAGCAATTAGCCCAAAGGTAGTATTCCAGTGACAGTCCCTTGAGGTTTGACAATGTGAATAACAGGGAAACACTGAGAGGCTTTCATCACATGGAAAATCAGCAGCAAAGATTCACCATTGCAATACACAGATTATAGCCAGGAAAGGGATATTCCTGCATCACACTCTCATCTCAGTTATTGTCTAATATACAGAGTCTGGTCTCCAGTATACAGTATATATATATATATTAATGAACCTAATGTGAAACCATAGCTGTCAATCATCTCTACGTTTTAATGTAATGGAAGTGACTGGGATTTACAGTAGTCTTCAGCTGATGTGCTTCATGGTTAGAGGCTAGTGACCTTCTTCATATCACTGATCTAGAAGTCACCAAATCAAGACCCCAAAAAAAAAGGAGTCTCCAACAGGGTTCAGTAGGGGAGGTTACAGACTGGGTAATGGGAACAATCCTATTACACCTTGCTGCACTGACTGCGGATCCAAATTGCCATTATACAGCTCTGTAATTCCAGCAAACCGTTCTTGTTATTGGGGTGCAAGTGCTGTTTCATTAACAGGGTTTAACAGGGTTTATTACAAGGAAATATTTCTACATCTTATTTGCCCTTGTGCGGTGCGGTTATATGTTCTAACGCATTTTTTGGCTTGTATTAGTGGGGAAAAAGGGCTTATTAGCCGTTGTGTGGTGAAGTGAGAAAACTACAGCCCTTTTTGACGTGTATTAGTGGCAAAAGTACAATATATTTGCCATTCAGCGGTGCAGTTATATGTTCTAAAGCCCTTTTTGCCATGTATTAATGGCAAAAGTACAATATAATGGCAAAAGTACAATGTATTTGCCATTAGAGATGGCCTTGCGGTTCTCCCAGCGGTCGTTTCGCGGCGAACTTTGCGTGTTCGCGATTCGCCGAACGTGCGAACATATGGAGAAATTTGCGCTCGCCATATTATTTTACATTGTGAAGAACTTTGACCCATGACACATCCATTAGGTGGTGCAGGACTAGTATAGGTGTGCTATCGATAGGTTTGATACACAGAGGGGTGCGATATACTTATAATATACTTTTATAATGAGTCAAAAGCACCTAAATCTATATAGTGATCACCTGGAAGTCAGGGACCTAGGGGCTAGGGGCTTACTAGGGTCATTTTTATATAGGGTAAGGTTCCGGACGGGGTCACTCTTATCAGGGCGGGTTGTCTGTGGTTAGGCTATCAGGGCCAGAATAGCACCCCCCTGTAGGGCAATATCAGGGACAGTTCTTTGCCCACCCTGTCCTTCAATACCACATCATCATCTAGCCCAGGGTTGGATGTTTTTTTGCTTTCCCTCCTGGATTCATCGATGTGCACTGGAACCCCCCCAGATTGTGGTTGGACATATGGTTTCTGATTTGGTGGCGTCGAGCACCTGATTTAGTGCCGCCAAGCACTAGTTATTGCCTACCACATCTATGCTTTTTGCTTAATGTTAATAATTTAATTTATTTTCATTTTGAGGGATATCTTTTCCATTAACACGTCTGCAAAATGGGTCTGCATCCGTTCCGCAATTTTGATGAACGGGTGCGGACTCATTCATTTTCAATGGGGCCGGAATGTGCTCTCCGCATCCGCATTTGCAGATCCACATCCGCATTTGCAGATCCGCACTTCTGCATCTGTGCTTCTGTTTCCGCCAAAAATTAGAACATGTCCTATTCTTGTCCGTAATCGCAGACAAGATTAGGCATTTTCTATTATAGTGCCGGTGATGTGCTATTTTAATAAATCTTATTGTGATGTGTACGTCAAAGAATAAATCAAAAAGAACACTCAACAAAAATACATAAAGAAAATATAATTTCACTTTATAAGACACACTCCCCCCCCCCCCCCCCCCTTTAAGTGGTGGAAAAATGTCAGTGTGTTTTATGGGGTGAATACTTCCATTATGGAAGCGCTCATTAGTACCGGAGGACCAGGAAGAGGTGAATGCAGCCCTTCCCTGTACTCACTGCTTCCTGGTCCTCTGCCATCAGCTGGGTCTTATTTATATTGGGGCTCTTATCTGAGGTCTGATTGGGGTCATTTGCATTGTGGTCTGAGCTGAGGTCTTATTGGGGTCTTATTAACATTGGAGGTGTGATAGAGTGTCTTATTACCATTAGGGGTCTGATTGGGGCTGTGTGCTGAGGTCTGATTAACATTGGGGGTCTGATTGGTCTAATGAAAAATATGTTTTTCCTATTTCCCTTCTCTAAAACCTAGGTGCGTCTTATGGGCATGTGCATCTTATAGGGCGAAAAATATGGTAGGTAATTCATGTAGGTCGTGTCAAAGCTGGATGAGACAAGAGATGATCTTGTATATCCCCCTGACCGCCTTTATTTTTTTCTTTATATTTATACCTTGTATATTGTATTTTGGGAATACCCTATTGGGTAAACACTAAACAGGTGACAGAAAAAGCAGTTCCTTTATAACTAATATGTCTGCCGATGGTAACTGTCAGAAAACTACTTTCTGTCCAACTACTTCATGTCCAAGCTCTCTTTTCTTCTTGGAAAGCAAGCTAATTTACCTACATTTTTCTCAGAAGAGCATTGCATGGCCTATAAGACTCCTTAGTCCGAGAAATAATACTCCCCGAATCCTGACAAAAGTTTCTCACCCAGGTAAGCTAGTTCTCTTTGCTCTGCACTTATGAGGGGCAATCCTCCCAAAACAGCTGTCTGCAGATGATGCACTGGCTTAGTCATATAAGCTAAGTCTCAGGTCCTGTGTAAAAGGTTGAGCAGTGAATATAGGTTAGCCAACTTCCAACTGGAGGCAATGGAGGCCCAGCTAATTTGCATACTTCCTATCCCAAAGAATGAAGGTACAAGCAACTAAACTTATAAAAGAAAGAAAAAAAAACAGGAGCATAGTCAATATTCTGGTTAGTTGGAGTTGCTCTTTAAATATTTAAATGGGCATTCTAAGTCTATCACCTTATCTTCTATCCATTGGTGGGAATGTGACTACAGGGACCCCCATGATCATGAGAACAGGGGATCCGTTCCCTCTGTATGAATATAGAGGTGGTCAAGCATGCATGCTGGTGCTCTATTTGAACTGTATAGAACTGTCAGAGATCGCTAAGCACTTTCCTTTGCTATCTACAGCCGTTCTATGCTCAAGCACTGCTCCATTTATATGAGGGGGGGCATAGGACTTTCATCACGATCAATAGGTGATCCCAGCAGTTGGACTCCCACCAATCTAAGACTTATGTCCTATCTAGTGGTGCCTGGAACACCCCTTTAAGGGTGTCTAGCTATGTCAGATTGATTCTTAGAAATCCAGGTTACATTCAAAACTTTCACTATAAGAGTGTTTCCTGCTTGATTTATTCAATCAGTGTTACTCTCTTACTTCACTTTGTAATTAGCAAAAATGGAGAAAACACATGTTAGCAGAGCTGAGATTACACCATCTGTAATGATCTTTGATTTTTCCTCTCACATTTCTAATCTGCATTTTGGGATGTGGCTAAAGTCCTTACTTCAATCAATGCACATTGTGTACTGGAGATGTAAAGTAATTGCTCCTTTTTTTGCCTATTGAATTTGAGGCATAAACATCATGGGCTTGCATACATATTTACGCGTTATCCGTGTGAAGAGTATATAAAGCCGGACTCAGAAAGGCGAGAAGGAAATTATAGCCTAATTATACTGGATAACCTGACGACTTAGTTTTCTGGCACAACCTCAGGCATAAATGTATAGAATGTACACGGAAAAAAAACTGACAACAGCCAATCAAGTCACATCTTTCAAGTTCTAGCCAGTGTCATTGTAATGACAGCTGGAATGTGACTGGTTGTTTGGACATGCACTTCTTGTTTTTGTCAGGGGGATTTTTCGTAAATAAGTGAATGATGGTGGAGGGGAGTAAGTAAAATACACAATATTCAAAGAGAAAGAATATAATATATGGATCTAATGATGAATCTCTGCTTATCAATTAAAGGGAGTCTGTCAACAGGAAATTCACTGTTGAACCATGCACAATGGGGGCAATCCAACCAGAGGGTACTAATAATTAGATACATCCTCCGGCAATCCGTGCACCTAAACTGAAATCTAAGCTAGCCCATAGCTGGCATAGATTTCAGTGATCATTTACACCAGAAAACTGGTGAAAATTATAATGAATGTGGTAGGGGCTGCCCACACCCCGCTCCTACCAAGCCCCCATTATGGAAAGTAGCGAAGTTGGAGTAGAAAGGCCACTTGTGTCTTTTTATGCTAGAAAACTGGCATGGGGGGGCTGATAAATTCACCCCAATGGCTTGCATATAGTTGCCAACAGTCCCGAATTTGCACGGACTGTCCCTCATTTTCAGAGACAGTCTCTGTATATTCATGTGTGATCCTGTGTACTGGTCCTGTGTAGTTTTGGGGGTTCCCTGAGGGCGTATTTGTCCTGCATTTACCCACTGCAAAGTTGGTAAGTATGCTTGTAGAGCTAGCTTAGCTGAATGTAATGATAACTTTCATTTAGTGATCCAATGCTTCATGGGGAAAAAGTACTTTTAATCCATATGCAAGTGAGCAGTTAAGTGCACTGAGGACAGGCCCAAGCCACTCTGTGCACCCTTGCTCCTCCTCTCTCTACTCCATAATTGACAGGGCCATGCAAGATGACATACAAGATGATATACAAGAATCTGGCCCTGTCAATCAAGGAGAAAGAGGGTCTGGAAGAGGAAGCAGAATGAGCAAGGGTGCACTTAACTGCTCATATAGATTGTGTCATTGGGGAGAAAAAATTAATTGCTAAGTAAAAGGTATCATTACAGTCAGATGAACTAGACCTACAAGGTGGTGATTTTTCTGCTGACAGACTCACTTTAACGGCAAGCCAGGCAAGATGGCTGTTCCCATAATCATGTAAAGAAGAATTAAATAAAATCTACCATCAAAAAATAAAAACAGAAAAGGAAACATGGAATTTACAGTACAGACCAAAAGTTTGGACACACCTTCTCATTCAAAGAGTTTTCTTTATTTTCATGACTATGAAAATTGTAGATTTACACTGAAGGCATCAAAACTATGAATTAACACATGTGGAATTATATACATAACAAAAAAGTGTGAAACAACTGAAAATATGTCATATTCTAGGTTCTTCAAAGTAGCCACCTTTTGCTTTGATTACTGCTTTGCACACTCTTGGCATTCTCTTGATGAGCTTCAAGAGGTAGTCACCTGAAATGGTCTTCCAACAGTCTTGAAGGAGTTCCCAGAGATGCTTAGCACTTGTTGGCCCTTTTGCCTTCACTCTGCGGTCCAGCTCACCCCAAACCATCTCGATTGGGTTCAGGTCCGGTGACTGTGGAGGCCAGGTCATCTGGCGCAGCACCCTATCACTCTCCTTCATGGTCAAATAGCCCTTACACAGAATGGAGGTGTGTTTGGGGTCATTGTCCTGTTGAAAAATAAATGATGGTCCAACTAAACGCAAACCGGATGGAAAAGCATGCCGCTGCAAGATGCTGTGGTAGCCATGTTGGTTCAGTATGCCTTCAATTTTGAATAAATTCCCAACAGTGTCACCAGCAAAGCACCCCCACACCATCACACCTCCTCCTCCATGCTTCACGGTGGGAACCAGGCATGTAGAGTCCATCCGTTCACCTTTTCTGCATCGCACAAAGACACGGTGGTTGGAACCAAAGATCTCAAATTTGGACTCATCAGACCAAAGCACAGATTTCCACTGGTCTAATGTCCATTCCTTGTGTTCTTTAGCCCAAACAAGTCTCTTCTGCTTGTTGCCTGTCCTTAGCATTGGTTTCCTAGCAGATATTCTACCATGAAGGCCTGATTTACACAGTCTTAACCACTGGCCCTCCGTCTGTACTTTGATTTGGTGGTGCTGCCCAGAAGTTTGGACTTTATATATACAGGTGAAACTCGAAAAATTTGAATATCGTGAAAAAGTGAATTTATTTCAGTAATGCAAATTAAAAGGAATTGCATTAATGCAGCTTAAAATTAGAATTTTGTGAAAAGGTTTAATATTCTAGGCTCAAAGTGTCACACTCTAGTCAGCTAATTAGTCCATACTCCCTGAGCAAAGGGTACCTCTAAAATTGTGACTTTGGGGTTTCATAAGTTATAAGCTATAATCATCCAAATTATAACAAATAAAGGCTTGAAATATCTCCTTTTGCATGTAATCAGTCTATCTCATATGTTAGTTTCACCATTTAAGTTGCATTACTGAATAAATAAACTTTGCACCATATTCAAATTTTTCGAGTTTCACCTGTATATACACTCACCTAAAGAATTATTAGGAACACCATACTAATACGGTGTTGGACCCCCTTTTGCCTTTAGAACTGCTTTAATTCTACGTGGCTTTGATTCAACAAGGTGCTGATAGCATTCTTTAGAAATGTTGGCCCATATTGATAGGATAGCATCTTGCAGTTGATGGAGATTTGAGGGATGCACAACCAGGGCACGAAGCTCCCTTTCCACCACATCCCAAAGATGCTCTATTGGGTTGAGATGTGGTGACTGTGGGGGCCATTTTAGTACAGTGAACTCATTGTCATGTTCAAGAAACCAATTTGAAATGATTCGAGCTTTGTGACATGGTGCATTATCCTGCTGGAAGTAGCCATCAGAGGATGGGTACATGGTGGTCATGAAGGGATGGACATGGTCAGAAACAATGCTCAGGTAGCCTGTGGCATTTAAACAATGGCCAATTGGCACTAAGGGGCCTAAAGTGTGCCCAGAAAACATCCCCCACACCATTACACCACCACCACCAGCCTGCACAGTGGTAACAAGGCATGATGGATACATGTTCTCATTCTGTTTACGCCAAATTCGGACTCTACCATTTGAATGTCTCAACAGAAATCGAGACTCATCAGACCAGGCAACATTTTTCCAGTCTTTAACAGTCCAATTTTGGTGAGCTCGTGCAAATTGTAGCCTCTTTTTCCTATTTGTAGTGGAGATGAGTGGTACCTGGTGGGACATGTGCAGCAAGCTCCAGAGGAGTGGCATGGAGGATGAGAGCAGTAGTGTCTCTGGCTGCAAAGATTATTCACAGTGGCAATCCTCACACTGATGCTCCCTAGGGCCAGTGCAGTGACAGGAGGCCATACCCTGATGTTGAGGCTCCTGCCTAATTATAGTTCGGGTGCCCTTGGTGTTGTGAGTTTAATATGGATGCAAAGCAGGAGATATAGGTGCTGTGGCCGGTGAATGGTGGTGGAGTTAGTAACTAGGCAAGTTGTAAAAAATGAACAACTCTTTCTTTACTTAAGTGCTGAATGGGAATTGTAGCAGATCCAGCGGTGTCAAAACCTTGTTCGAAACAAATAACAATGCAAATGTTCCTAGATAACAATGTATGGCTATCACCCAGAATGTGGATTGTAGTACTCCTTCCCGCTGTATTATCAAAGTCCCTTTCTATAGAATCTAAAGCTGGCAAAGTGGCAATAAGGTTCTTATTGGAAGTTTGACTGTAATTCCCAGCTGAGGGATAGAGAATTAAGTCACGGCTAGCCAGACTAAGTTCAAATGTGAAGGGTGCATTAGCAATGTCCCTCTCACTACTGTAAAGTATCTATCAGCCTTAAACAGCAAATACCTTACTGACTGACTCCGTGCTCAGTCTTCTAGATTCTGGACTTTGTAGTTCTTTCTTTTAATTTCTTTCTGGACTAATGTAAAGTAGAGATGGTTTTCTCTCTGTAAATTTCTCAGAGATGGTGATTTTCTGGGATGAAAGCCTAGTTGTCACGGCCTATGGTGTGCGTAGTGACATTTTCCTTCACTTGGTTGACCGTGACTACGTTTGGTGTTGTATGCATGTGGTGGCAGTGTCTCAGGCTTCTGGCTGATCCCCAGGACATGGTTGCCGTTGCCAGCAGAAACAGGTGAAGTGTGTGATTATGTGTGTACTTCCCCTTTATGTGGCCGTCTTCCCTTGCCTTGTGTTAGAAGGGTTAACTTCCTTCCTAGTGTGTGTGCACTGGGTGTGTCTGTGTGTGGGTGTGGCTACATGGGCTATTTAGCCTCTGCTGTGATCAGTAGTCTGGGGGGGTACTTCAGCCATGGTTAGCTGGAGTCATCCTCCTGTGTTATACCATCTACCAGTGGGGGCCACCTTTGTGGTCATAGGTTTATGTTACATGATGTTATGAAGACGTTTGTTTGGTGTTTATTCTATTGCAGCTTATGGTCCTGGGTACCTGTGTGTGGTGTGGTGTGGTGTGTGCTGTGCCTGTTTGTGTTGTTGTGGACAGCAGCACTTGCACATGGGTTCCAGGCTTTGTGTCTGTGGCAGGTAGGTGTTGTACTTGTTACATTTACCTGCCATTGCCATAAGTTGTTCATGTCTCCCTTTTCTATGTAGCTTGGCCACTTTAGACTCCTGTTTCTCCGCGTCCAGGAGTAACAGGTTGTCTACCTAGCTCCTAGTCCAGGGCCACCCTGAGGGCTAGCAGGGACTATTAGGTTCCGGTGTATGAGCCCTCCTACCATCAGGGTTGGATCATATGGTTAGGATCAGATTAGGGATGCAATAGGAGGTGACCTGCTCCCTTATTCTGTTGTTCTGGCCGAGCACCCAGTAACATCTTTTGGCATCGCACAGCTGAGGGTTTTCCCCATCCTCAGCCGTGACACTAGTTCTCTGAGGAATGAGCACATTTATTTACTTTATTTTACCCACTTATATAGTGCTGGCCTATTCCTCAGGACTTTACAGACACTATCACCACTGTAGCTTCCCTTCACTTCCTCAGTCAGAAAAAACTGACTAAGCTACGGGAGACCTTAGTCCAACACCTAACTTCCTACAGGGGCAAAGTCAGGATTATTAACCCCAAACTAATCCCTACAAAACTATCCTAGTGCATCACAATACATTAGAACATTAAATGACATAGCCTATTCTGGGGTTCTGCACATGAAGCTCGTGTTTGTCAGATTGTAAAGTCCTTACAATTGAGAATGGGCCTTACAACACTTTAATAAATTATCTGACACTTCATTTGCATTTGAACTGAATTATAACTTCTTGTGTTCATTATTAAAGAAAAGATTAAAGTCACCCATCACATCTTCTCTTGATAAATTTCAAAAGTAAAATGTAGAAAATGTGCCTTGATCATTAGAGCTCGTTCCCTGAAACTAATGAAGCCAATTAAATACATTCAGACAGATATTCAGTGGATGATATATATATTTTTTGCGTTCAGGAGGTTATAAATTCATTATAATAAGAGTTTTAGTCTGAATCCAATATGTTCTCACCATGTTCATAAAACTTTTGTATTTATACAGTTTTTTCTTTGCTTTGGTAAATTTCAATCTAACTCATCTACACCACTGTTACTGCTTTGCATTGTACACATTCATAATATAGCACTCATAGAAATCTATGGGATCACACTGTTTCTCTTTATGCCTCCAATTTCTTACAGAGGGATAAAACTGAATCTAACAGAAGTTTATAGGTATTCTTGCAAAGTGGATGTGGATCCACTGGCACTTAAACAGATTGGCTTTAGGCTACTCCCAAGGGTGTAATCTAAGGACCCCCCTGTTTTTCACCCTGTAATAATTCGACAGGAATCTTGACTTTGATGCAGGGAAACCACCAGGCTTATACCTCTTGAAGTAGTCCTGGTTCAAGTGACTGCAGTGACTGCTGGTGCACAAGGGTCAAGAGACATCGATGCAGTACTCTGAGGGATTAATCAAAACCGTAGTCAGGGACAAGCCAAGATCAGAGCAAGCAAAGTATGTGCAATCTGATAAGCAGTTGGAGGTCAGGGCGAGCAACTCAGGATCAGTACAGAGATTATGCAGATGTCAGGTCAGGCAGCAAAGAGTCAAATTCAAGAAGCAGGTACAAGTTGGTACATGGGCAGACAAATGAAGACTTAGCACACCTTTGCAGGATACTAGGAGACTCAAACCTATTCCTCAGGCATCATCCCACAGAGGAAGATGCCCTAAGTACTCTCGGGTGGAAGCCACAGACTAGGGAAAATTTAGGTCTGCTACATAGGCTGGGAAAGAGTTAGGTGCCCTATGAGCAGTAAGAGGCACTGCCGGCAAGCCCCACACAACTCAGTAGGCATATATAGCAATTAGGGATGAGCACATGTTTAGAAAATTTGATTTGCCGGTTCGCTGAATTTTTTGGGAAAAATTTGGTTCAATCCGAATAAATTTGCAGCGAATTTCGTTAAAAAACTGCTTTTTCTTGGCTGCAAAGAGCCTTTCTAGTGGTGTAGAACACTGTGCCTTGCAGTAACATGCATAGGGAGTCTGCCTTGGTAGTGAAATAATACTGTGAGTCTGTATGACATACAGATGACAGGCGTCAAACTTAGAATCACTGCACACTTCACTTATTTGGGCAGTCACAAGGCTAAAACTGACCAAATACCTCAAGTATGAACTCAGCCTTGCAAGTCGATGTTAGCGCCAAGAAGAAGCGCACTCTTTTTACACAGTCGTCAGCTGGTTCCACATAGATGTCTACAGATACATCCTATACAAGTAGAGCCCCCCGGCAGAGTGAAAAGGGTATCAGCAGTAAGTTTGTGTCGACTTCACTGATTATTTTGCTCTTCCTCTGATCCGTCAGAACAATAACCCACAAAAAACGGATCCTGTCTGTGGAGCATCTGCCTTCACTTGGTCAGAATTTGGAGGCCACAGAGTGGCACAATGAGAGAGTCTGAAAGTAGTGGCAGCATCAGGAGGCCACAGAGTGGCACAATGAAAGAGTATGGAGGTGGCGGCAGCATGAGGAGACCACAAAGTGGCCCAATGACACAGTCTGAAGGTGATGACAGCATCAGGAGGAGGCAACACAGTGGCAGAATTACAGAGTGTGGAGGTGGCGGCAGCATCAAGAGGCCACAGAGTGGCCCAATGACAGAGTCTGAAGGTGGTGGCAGCATCAGGAGGCCACAGAGTGGCACAATGAGAGTGTGGAGGTGGCAGCAGCATGAGAAGGCCACCAAGTGGCACAATGACAGAGTATGAAGGTAGCGGAAGCATCAGGAGGCCACAAAGTGGCACAATGACAGAGTATGGAGGTGGCGGCAGCATGAGGAGACCAGAAAGTGGCCCAATAACAGAGTCTGAAGGTACTGGCAGCATCAGGAGGAGGCCACAGAGTGGCACAATTACAGAGTGTGGAGGTGGCGTCAACATCAGCATCAGTGTGGAGAGTGGTGGCAGCATGAGGTCACCACAGAGTGGCCCTATGACAGAGTCTGGAGGCGACAACAAAACAAAGAGGTAAGGCAAATAATCATAGTCAAGAGTTCTTACCCAGGCTCTATAGTTTCACCAAGAAGCAAAATTGTAATCCACGTTAAACTGGGATTGCTGGAAGCATTCTCCTCTGATTTTGAAGTAAGCACTCCCTAATCCTCCTCTGGGTTTGCAGTCGACACTCCCTATAATGGGCAGGTGGTTGTCCCTTTGTAATCGGACTGGATCTGCAAAGTGGCGGTCCTTCTTCTGGCGTTGGCGCAAGGGGACTTGGTACTTCTGGAGTTTCTTGCACTACTGAAACTTCTTCCTGAGGTGATTCATCTGGCTGACGTGACACTGTACTGACTGGAGCTGGCACAGCAATGTTTAACCATGGTGTAAGGAACCATTTTAGAGGATCTGTTTCTGTCATTATTTTTTCAACAGTCTGCATAGGCTCTATAGGCTTAACTGGTAGTTCAGGCACTTGAATTGGAGGCTGATGTTCCTCTGCAACAGTTTCATCTGGAAGGATTCCTCCTAGAGTATCTTTCTCCTTGTTACACAGTTTCAAGCGATTGCGATGTACTATTTGAGGTGATTTGTTTTCTCTGGGGATCTCATAGGTGTCAGTTGCTGGATTGGGGATTGCTGAAACGATGTAGGGATCTCTTTTCCAGTTACTGTCTAACTTGATGGTGCGATGATTGTTCTTTAGCCACACATAATCACCAATTTCAAGAGGCTCTGCTTTGGCAGATTGGTCATAATCTTTTTTCTGCCTTTTGTGAGCATGTTCCATGTGGTGGTGAACAATTTCTTATGCATCAGCTAGAAGTCTTTGGTGCTCGCTCACCCAATCAGTTTTTGGCAATGGATTGATGGCATCAGGCACTTGTACGTCCAAAGTATGGTCAGCAGGTAGTTTACCTTGGTGGCCAAACATGAGGTAGTAAGGTGTCTACCCAGTGGAACAGTGCATTGTATTATTATAGGTATACATCAGGGCAGAAGAGTAGGCTAATCATTCCTGGTAGCAGGTGGCACAGCTCTAAGCATTTCTATTAGGGTCTGGTTCATCTTTTCACAAAGTCCATTACCTTGGGGATGATAAGCTGTTGTTCTGATTTTCTGGCAATTGGGAAGTGAACACAGTTCTTTGAAGAGTTGCGACTCAAAGGCAGATCCCTGATCTGTAAGAATTTTTTCTGGACATCTGTATGGTAACAGGAAATGTTTCCAGAAGGCATCTGCAGTTGTTTTAGCGGTCAAGTCCTTAAAGGTACGAATTTGGTGTAGTGGTCAATGATGGTCATAGCATATGTGTAGCCTGAGCGACTTGGTTCCAGCTTCATGTAGTCAATTGCAATGATCTCCAATGGTATCTGGCTTACAATATGATGTAAGGGTGCTCTTTGGTCATGTCTTCAACCTCGACCAACAGCACAGGTGGAACACTCTCGACACCACTTTTTATGTCTCCTCGCATTCCAATCCAATAGAATCGTCTACGGACGGTAGCTTCTGTCTTCTGCACGCCAAAGTGTCCTGATTTGTCATGGTACATCTCGAGAATGATGCTTGCATCCCGGTGGGGTATTAGGATTTGGTATACCCTGTCATAGGTAACTGGATCCAGGCTTATTCTCAATAGTAGGCCCTTCTGCAGAAAGAGTTGTTTCCGGTGTCTCCACAGCTTCAACAGTTCTGGGTCTGCATTTCTTCTGCGGATTCTCTCAGGTGTTCTTCCACTGGTGAGGAAGTCATGTAGTTCTCTGATTACTCTACTTTCTGACTGAAGTTTGATCCATCTCTCCTTCTCAATTTGAGATTCTTTTTGTTCTATAGATGGGGATTTAGGACTCTTTTGTTTTTGATGGAGGGTATGCCCTGTTGGGCGAAGTTTTTGTAGAAATTAGGCATCTCCACTTCTTCCCAGACATCTATGTGTGCAGTAGGATCTTCCTTGGTAGGCAGGCGAGAAAAGGCATCCGCGTTCTCATAGGACTTGCCCGTTCTGTATTTTACAGTGAAGTTGTAGTTAGCAAGACAAGAGGCCCATCTTTGTTCTAAGGCACCTAGTGAAAGCTACGAAGGGAGTTGCTGCAAGGTAGTCCTTAAATTTTTCAGTGACAGCCCACCCAAGTGTGAAGAAATCGAACTCTAAAGATCTGTAGTTCCGGTCATTCTTTTCAGCTCCTTTTAGAGATCTACTAGCGTAAGCAATCACTCTTTCGTGTCCTTCTTGCATTTTGGACAAGACAGCTCCCAGGCCTTTCTGGCTGGCATCAGTGTAGAGATGGAATGGCTGTTAGTAATCTGGATATGTATCAGCCGCAGACCTGCTGCTTAGCTTCAGGAGCAAGGATCTGTGTTCAGCCTCGTTCCCAGGGCGGCTTTGCTAGCTGGGAGGCTCCCTGCTCCTAGGTCTGCCTTGAGCGCTGAGCTGATCACTCGGTGCTCGACTTGTCTGTCTGTCGGTCATGTGTCGCTGGCCACGTCACATGACCCTCACTCCCCACTATAAATACAGGCAACCTGCTGGCTACAGGTTGCCTGTGATACTGGTCCATTGGTGCTTCCTTGTTCCTTGGTTCTAGTCTGTGGATGCTTGTTCTGATTGACCTCCGGATCTTGTGACCCCAGCTCATTCTTTGACCTCGACTTCGTCTCATTCTTTGTACGTATTTGCTCTCCTGGATTGACCTCGGCTCTGACTGTTGACTTTTCATTTGCCCGCTCCATTTGTACTCCCGCTTCTCCTGGTTCTGACCCTTGCTTGTTGACCTTCCGTATCTTTCCTCTGTGCACTTATGTAAGTAAGGGACCGTCGCCCAGTTACGCCCCGTCGCCTAGGGCGGGTAGTGTGAGTAGGCAGGGACAGGGGTTGTGGGTGGAGTCAGAGTGCACCCTCTTTCCTTCCTCTTTGTTCCCTGGCACAATCACAGGCCTAAAAAGTTTTTTACTAGGGATCCCTTACAGAGCCTGACTGACCAGGTGCAGAATCTGGCCCATATAGTTCAGGAGTTGGGGGAGAGATTACAGGCACAAAAGATTGCTCGTGATCTTCCTGAGCCTCCCGTCGCTGCCCAAGCGGCACCTACCTTTATGGAACCCCACGTTAAGCTTCCTGACCGATTTTTAGGAGACCGTAGAAGCTTTTTGATGTTTCAGGAAAGCTGTAAGCTTTATTTTTGCTTAATATATAATGTAACAGCGGCTCACCCCAGACACTCCCAAAAGGATATGGTGCTCACCCCACGGGTCCACCCAAACCCAGAAGGTAAAATGCAAACTGTGTATACGACTGAAGGGCACTCAATTATCTGGGAACACTGATGTGAGGTATGGATAACCACATTTATTGTGAAACTGACATAAAACTATGCATGCATATAGTGACACCTATTAGGTAATAAAAACATAATCATATGATAAAAAACGTAAAAAACTAATAACAATGGTATCCGGAAGTGTGGGTGCGGACACTAGCTCCTGATCGGAACGTGGGCTTGGTCCCAGATGGATAGTCAGAGTCCAGCAACGACACCCTGGTGGGTGTGATACAGTGTTGGTCCGTGAGTTGGACCGCACTGGATTTCTATGCGCAATGTGGTATTGATGTATAGATAAACACGCAGCCCTGTGGGGCAGAGTATATTACCCCTCTTCTTGTGCTGGGTAGAAATAGGCAATCGTCCTTTCTTCGCCACTCGGACTCACATCGGCGTCCCGTGTGGTCTCAAGGTCTGGTACGCGGCGTCCCACGTGACCCGGCGGGACACCACGTGATCCACGCGGCTCGCTATGGAAAGAATAGCTGATGTTCTGTTGGGTCCTAAAGTCCAGACCGTGGCACACAAATCCAGTCAGCGGAGGTCCAGGGGGCTGCCTTATGGTAGTGGCACCTTGAGGGATTTAATACAAGATTGCTGTCTTAAACCGGACGCGTTTCGGGGATCAAGCCCCTTCCTCAGCGGTAATGACAGCATCAGAATTAGGTTCACCTTTTATGTCCTTCTTTAATCCAGCAAAGGATTCTGGGACATCAATCTGACTAAAATCCCGGTGTGGAACACTTATTGTATCAATATTCACAACCGTGCATGCGGTATTAATGCGTTTTATATACCATTGTATCAATTGTAGCAAATACATGTGCAGTATAGGCGCACAAGTTGTGCCCGTCCTAAAATATCACTGAAAATCAGACAGTTTAAAACAACATAACATTGCATAAAATTGCAAAAGGATCCCAGGTACTGAATACTTGTTGGACCAATACAACAGCACTCAAAAAACGCACATGCGATATGGGTGCGTTTTTTTGTGATATAGGTGCGTTTTTTGGTCTCATCATGGTGGGGCATAGAGTCACATGAAATAGCACTGAACATGAAATAATTGCTTGAGGAGATGGATACCGAGATGGAAGTGGTCACTAGGGGTGGTCCGGGAGGGAGAGGGGATCCAAGTGCTGGAAACAACAGCCTGACTTGGATCCCATGTCCCCACCCGACAACCCCCTGTAGAATCACAAGAAACCGAACAGCTCCATCTCCGCATTCAGCCCCCTTGGAGCCAACGTATCAAACTCAAATATCCTGCGGGATTCCTGTCTGGACATACGGATAATCTGATTACCGCCTCTCTTTGACTGGTTTACTTTCACCATGACCGCAACTGAAGAGAGGATGGATCACAATTGTGAAAAATGTTGTAATGTTTAGAGAGTGAATGTAATTCATCTCCCTTTTCAATCTTCAGAATGTGTTCCATCACCCTCTTCTTCAGGGGCCTCTTGGTTCGGCCTACATACTGTTTACGGCATGGACATTCAAGGAGGTAGATGACATTTTGGGAATCGCATGATAATGTTTCCTTGAATTCAATCTCAAAGTCATTCTGTGTAGATTTGACCTTCATGGTTCTCTTAGGGAAGGATGTATTTTTTACAATTCAAACATCTACCACACCTAAAGAACCCTTTTGGCTTAAGCCACGAGGAACCAATTGTATGTTGTTGTTTAATGGTAGGGGCAACTTTGGAAGCCAGATTATTGGCTTTAGTGTATGATATTCGTGGGAACCCTGATAAAAAAGGAACCAAAAGCTTGTCCTCCAATAAAAAATGCCAATATTTTCTAATGATCCTTTCTACCTGTTTATGTTGTGTATGAAATGGTAGAATGAATCTCATGGTTTCGTTATGTTGTATGGCTTCCTTGGGTGTGAAAAAGGTGTCTCTCTCCATCAACCTTACTTTATCTAGGGCCTCTGTGATGATTATCCTGGTTGCTTAGTACTGAGGCCTCTACTTCAAACTGTCCCCTATGTGTACAGTTGCGTTTCAATCGCCTAAATTGACTCACCGGTATATTGGTGAGCCATCTAGGCAAGTGACAGCTAGAGAATCTAATATAGCTGTTTCTAGCAACCGTTTTAAAGTGGGTACTACGAATGATTCTTTGCCCTTCAACCTTCAGATTAACATCCAGAAACGTTGCTTCTCTGTATCTAATATCGGGAGTAAATTTTAAATTCCTATTGTTCTGGTTAATATCAACCAGAAACATGTTAAGCGATTCCTGATCACCCTGCCAGACAAAAAGAACATCATCGATATACCGGCGCCAGAGCACCAGACTTGTCCCCAGCCTGGGATGGACGACCTCGTCCTCCCACTGGGACAGAAATAAATTGGCATAGTTGGGGTTGAATCTGGTGCCCATGGCGGTACCGGTTAGCTGCAGATAAAACTGGTCTTCAAACATAAAATAATTGTGCGACAAAATGAAGTTAACTGCCTCCAATATGAACCCGATCTGTGCCTTCTCCAATTCGCTATTCCTTCTCAATTGGCTATTCACGGCTTCCAGACCCTTAGTATGTTCAATTATCGTGTATAACAAACTAACATCAAGGGTCCTTATAATCCAGTGTTCCTCCCATTTTATTAACTCTATAGTCTTTATTATATCGGTCGTGTCTTTAATATAAGATGGGACCTTTTTAACCACTGGTTGTAGCCATTCATCTATATACTGCGATAAATTAACAGAAATAGATTCCATTCCTGATACAATCAGCCTACCGGGTGGAGATCTTAGATCCTTATAGATTTTGGGGACACAGTAAAAAAACTGAATCCTTTTGTCAGTACCCATGATAAAACAGGCCTCATGCTCTGATAGGAAACCTCCCTCTTGGCCCTTCCGACATAACTCTGATAATACTTTTAAAAAGTCATCCGTCGGGTCCCTTCTCAACCTCTTATATGTGGAGTCCTCATTCAGCTGCCGAAGACACTCATCTCTGTATGCCTCTGTATCAAGGACCACTACAGCTCCACCCTTATCTGCTGGGCGTATGGTGATATCATGCATCTTCTGCAGTTGTTGAATAGCCATAATCTCTTTTCTACTCAGATTATTTTTGTTACTTGGTTTAATTTGTCTCAGTTCCATCTCCACATTTGCCCTAAAGGCCATCATTTTGTTACTTATTTCCTGCCTAGGATATTTTTTCGATCTCTCTCTCAATGTAGTGTCGGAATATTTTTCAAGAGCACTGTCAGTAGTCTGCTGTGAGAACCCAGGGTTTTTTAAAAAGTGTTTTTTCAGGCATAGTCTCCTGATAAATATTTCTATCCCAATGTAAGTGGAAAACTTGTCAATTGGCTTAGTGTGTGCAATTTTAATCCCTTATATAACAGTGAAATCTGTGCCTCTGTGAGTTGAATTTTACTAATATTATTTATACTCGATGTGTCCTGTGTGCATTGGGGTTGTGCCTTTTTCCGTGAATGTCTCCCTCTCCGTGTCTTTTTTTGTGTGTTGTAATGTTGGGACGTTAGAGTCAAAGGTGACCTGTTCCAATAGTTGGAAAGGAGACCTGTTCCAATTTGGGGGGTGAATATCTCTCGTGCGTCACTTGGCGGTTTCTTAGATTGTACTCGTGTTGTCGTTTATTTTTGCTTACGTCCCTATTCCTCTGGATCTGAGCAACAGAGGGTGGGGATCAATATTTCCTTATTACAGGGAGTCCCCAGGACTGGGCGTTCTCCTTGCCTTCCAATTCGCAATACCTCAGATCCGTTGATGCATTTTTTCAGCCGCTAGGTGTGTTATATGACAAACCTGACCGTGCCATGGTAGCAGAGACCCAGCTGAAATGCCTCAGACAGGATGACCATCCGGTTGAGGAGTACTGTACTTATTCCGTAGATGGTGTGTTCTCTCCGTGTGGAACGAACCGGCCCTCAAGAGTCAATTTAAGTCCAGTTTGTCTGACACCCTCAAGGATATGCTAGTGTGTTATCCACCCCCCGAAACCTTAGAACAAACCATGATGTTAGCCATTAGGCTAGACTGACGGGTTAGGGAACAACAGCGAAAACACCTTGTTCCACAGATGGTTCCCAAGATGGAGATGGGTCCGGTGATAGAAAAATCCGAAAGCTTCTTTGATGAACCCATGCAGCTGGGCATGACCAGGAAGGAGCAGCGTTGTTGTCGTGGAGTGTGCTTCTACTGTGGCGGTTCCGATCACTGGGTCCGACAGTGCCCTAAGATCCCTTCTTCCGGAGGTCCACCCAAACCAGAGGGCTCAACAGACAAGGTACTCCCTGGGGTGGTAAGAAAAAAGCTGCTGGTTCCTATAACTGTGTCTCTGGGGGGAATCAGGGGTTTCGGTGATGCCTTTATTGATTCTGGGTCAGCATCTAATTTTATTGACCGTAAATTCGTTATCCAAATAGGAATTCCGATTTTAGCCCTTCCTCACCCAGTGAACATTGTAGCCATTGATTCCACTCCCCTGGCGGGTGGTACGGTCAAATTTTGTACCCCGGAGATCTCTCAGTAGGGGTGTGCCACACTGAGATATGCTCATTCCTAATTCTTGAGAATCTATCCGTAAATGTAGTATTAGGTATGCCCTGGCTCCAATTACATAATCCGGTTATTAATTGGGCTACTGGTAAAATAGAAAGATGGGGTTCTCAGTGTAAGTCCTGTTTATCGGTCGTTTTAGCAGGGGTTCATACTGTATCCCAAACCCTTCCGCCATATATTAGTGATTATGCTGATGTGTTTTCATCATCCGGGCTGAAAGAATTACCACCCTATAGACCGTATGATTGTGCTATTGAATTAGTATCCGGGTCCCGAACGTACTTAGACCCTCGGTACATACACAAAATGGCGGACATGTTACCAGCATCACCGAGGGCTGTCAGAATGCAGCATTTCCAGGCCTTGCTGCGAGAGATGTTGCATTCTGCTGTTGCAGACACTGGCAGAGGAATTTCCACCCACAGCAAAACAGGTACGGGTACCAATCCTACCTGCAAAAAGAAGGCGGATTAAAGATGTGTTGGTCATTTCGGATATGAGATCATTCTTGCAGCCATCCCATCGACAGCTGCCCTCCAGATCCAGCCTCAGGGAACGCCTAGACTTACAGGTTTCCGACTACAACGGGTTAACGGCCGATGTGGACACTCTGAGAAGCGAGGAACCCCTTGACTACTGGGTGTGCAGGCTTGACCTGTGGCCAGAGCTGGCACAATTTGCCATTGAACTCTTGGCTTGCCCCTTGTCGAGTGTCCTGTCCGAAAGGACATTCAGCGCAGCAGGGGGGATCGTGACCAATAAGCGCATTCGACTAGCTCACGACAGTGTGGACTACCTCACATTTTTTTCCAAAATGAATAAGACATGGATCTCAGAGGAATTCAAAACCTGTGATAACCATGTGTAATTGAATTTCCTCATGCCAGCCCACACATATCCGCCACCACTGAGAACAAAGAATGGTTCTTGCCTTATGTATATACAGCAGCATAAGAGGCCTTTTATGCCAGGTAAATGCCTAATTTTTGGGGCCTGTACTGGCCATCAGTTACATATTTATCCTGTGACCGCCTAATGTACCTCCAGCCACAGAATTCAAAGTTATTTGCTGTCAGGTGAATTCCTATTGCCTAATTTTTGGGGCCTGTACTGGCCGACAGTTACATTTTTATCCTGTAACCGCCTAATGTACCTCCAGCCACAGAATCCAAAGTTCTTTGCTGTCAGGTGAATGCCTATTGCTTAATTTTTGGGGTTTATACTGGCCGACAGTTACATTTTTATCCTGTGACCGCCTAATATACCTCCACCCACAGAATCCAAAGTTCTTTGCTGTCAGGTGAATGCCTATTGGCAAATTTTTAGGGCCTGTACTGGCTGACAGTTAAATATTTATCCTGTGACCGCCTAATGTACCTCCAGCCACAGAATCCAAAGTTCTTTGCTGTCAGGTGAATTCCTATTGCCTAATTTTTGGGGCCTGTACTGGCCGACAGTTACATATTTATCCTGTGACCGCCTAATGTTCCTCCAGCCACAGAATCCAAAGTTCTTTGCTGTCAGGTGCCTAATTTTTGGGGCCTTTACTGGCCGACAGTTACATTTTTTATCTCTAGCCACATAATCACAACCCCTGTCTCACTTCTCTGCCTCTCATTATGGTGGCATATAAACCGCATTCACCATAAGGACCTTCTAATGTCACAGGGTCATGTGACTGTGCCCCCCACCTAGTACTGTGTCCCTCACCCTGTACAGTGCCCCCTTATACCCTGCATTGTGCCTTTTTACCAAACCCTGGGCAGTGCCACTAGTCATTTCCTGTACTGTGCCCTCTTATACCCTTTTATCCGGTCACCGTATGGCGGTGTTATCCGGTCACTGTACAGAGGTTTTATCCGGTCAATGTATGGCAGTGGTATCTAATAACTGGATGGCCAAACCGGATGCCCTTTCCCTGCCCACGCCATCCTTTTTTATACCTGGCATGAGTGGATTGTGGTGCTAAGGACCATTGCGCCACAATCTGTGTCAGAAATATGCCTAACATAGACGTATTTCTATATAATAAATGACTACCTAATTGTATTATTATTCGGGGATAGGGCTAATATCTTTATATTATATAGATTCTAGTGTATTATACTGTGCCCTGTGTTTCCCAATAGAAAATGATCCTTGGGAAACACAGTCCTCATCCCTGACCACCAGGACCAGGTAGCGCTCTGTCAGTACATGGCGGCCTCCCCTCTCCGCCACGCTGCTTCGCTGTGTACTGGTGCTTATTCTGACACTAGGGCTGGGTTTACATCCTAATTTTGCCATCCATTTAATGCATACCAGAAATGTATGCGTTAACAGATGCCACAATGCCGTACAGTGGCGTCCGTTCACTATACAGTTCCACAGTAGAAAAAAAAATTATGTTAACGTTTGCATTTTTTTAACCACTTTAAAACCACACAGGTTTATACCCCCCTAGTGACCAGGCCCTTTTTTACAAATCGGCACTCCACAACTTTAGCGGTTTATTGCTCGGTCATGCAACTTACCACCCAAATTAATTTTACCTCCTTTTCTTCTCACTAATAGAGCTTTCATTTGGTGGTATTTCATTGCTGCTGACATTTTTACTTTTTTTGTTATTAATCGAAATTTAACGATTTTTTTGCAAAAAAATTACATTTTTCACTTTCATTTGTAAAATTTTGGAAAAAAAACGACATCCATATATAAATTTTTCGCTAACTTTATTGTTCTACATGTCTTTGATTAAAAAAAAATGTTTGGGTAAAAAAATATGGTTTGGGTAAAAGTTATAGCGTTTACAAACTATGGTACAAAAATGTGAATTTCCGCTTTTTGAAGCAGCTCTGACTTTCTGAGCACCTGTCATGTTTCCTGAGGTTCTACAATGCCCAGACAGTAGAAACCCCCCACAAATGACCCCATTTCGGAAAGTAGACACCCTAAGGTATTCGCTGATGGGCATAGTGAGTTCATAGAACTTTTTATTTTTTGTCACAAGTTAGCGGAAAATGATGATTTTTTTTTTTTTTTTTTTTTTTTCTTACAAAGTCTCATATTCCACTAACTTGTGACAAAAAATAAAAACTTCCATGAACTCAATATGCCCATCACGAAATACCTTGGGGTGTCTTCTTTCCAAAATGGGGTCACTTGTGGGGAAGTTATACTGCCCTGGCATTCTAGGGCCCCTAATGTGTGGTTAGTAGTTTGAAATCAAAATGTGTAAAAAATGGCCTGTGAAATCCGAAAGGTGCTCTTTGGAATGTGTGCCCCTTTGACCACCTAGGCGGCAAAAAAGTGTCACACATCTGGTATCGCCGTACTCAGGAGAAGTTGGGGAATGTGTTTTGGGGTGTCATTTTACATATACCCATGCTGGGTGAGAGAAATATCTTGGCAAAAGACAACTTTTCCCATTTTTTTATACAAAGTTGGCATTTGACCAAGATATTTATCTCACCCAGCATGGGTATATGTAAAATGACACCCCAAAACACATTGCCCAACTTCTCCTGAGTACGGCGATACTAGATGTGTGACACTTTTTTGCAGCCTAGGTGGGCAAAGGGGCCCACATTCCAAAGAGCACCTTTAGGATTTCACCGGCCATTTTTTTACAGATTTTGATTTCAAACTACTTCGCACACATTAGGGCCCCTAAATTGCCAGGGCAGTGTAACTACCCCACAAGTGACCCCATTTTGGAAAGAAGACACCCCAAGGTATTCCGTGAGGGGCATGGCGAGTTCCTGGAATTTTTTACTTTTTGTCACAAGTTAGTGGAATATGAGACTTTGTAAGAAAAAATAAAATTAAAAAAAAATCATCATTTTCCGCTAACTTGTGACAAAAAATAAAAAATTATAGGAACTCGCCATGCCCCTCACGGAATACCTTGGGGTGTCTTCTTTCCAAAATGGGGTCACTTGTGGGGTAGTTATACTGCCCTGGCATTCTAGGGGCCCTAATGTGTGGTAAGTAGTTTGAAATCAAAATGTGTAAAAAATTACCTGTGAAATCCGAAAGGTGCTCTTTGGAATGTGTGCCCCTTTGCCCACCTAAGCGGCAAAAAAGTGACACACATCTGGTATCGCCGTACTCAGGAGAAGTTGGGGAATGTGTTTTGGGGTGTCATTTTACATATACCCATGCTGGGTGAGAGAAATATCTCTGCAAAAGACAACTTTTCCCATTTTTTTATACAAAGTTGGCATTTGACCAAGATATTTATCTCACCCAGCATGGGTATATGTAAAATGACACCCCAAAACACATTGCCCAACTTCTCCTGAGTACGGCGATACCAGATGTGTGACACTTTTTTGCAGCCTAGATGCGCAAAGGGGCCCAAATTCCTTTTAGGGGGGCATTTTTAGACATTTGGATCCCAGACTTCTTCTCACGGTTTCAGGCCCCTAAAATGCCAGGGCAGTATAAATACCCCACATGTGACCCCATTTTGGAAAGAAGACACCCCAAGGTATTCAATGAGGGGCCTGGCGAGTTCATAGAATTTTTTATTTTTTTTGCATAAGTTAGCGGAAATTGATTTTTTTTTGTTTTTTTCTCACAAAGTCTCACTTTCCGCTAACTTAGGACAAAAATTTCAATCTTTCATGGACTCAATATGCCCCTCACGGAATACCTTGGGGTGTCTTCTTTCCGAAATGGGGTCACATGTGGGGTATTTATACTGCCCTGGCTTTTTAGGGGCCCTAAAGCGTGAGAAGAAGTCTGGAATATAAATGTCTAAAAATGTTACGCATTTGGATTCCGTGAGGGGTATGGTGAGTTCATGTGAGATTTTATTTTTTGACACAAGTTAGTGGAATATGAGACTTTGTAAGAAAAAAAATATATATATATTTCCGCTAACTTGGGCCCAAAAAAATTCTGAATGGAGCCTTACAGGGGGGCGATCAATGACAGGGGGGTGATCAGGGAGTGTATATGGGGTCAGGGTGATCACCCCCCTGTCACTGATCACCCCTTTGTCATTGATCACCCCTCTGAAAGGCTCCATTCAGACGTCCATATGTTTTTTACGGATCCAAGGATACATAGATCGGAACCGCAAAACACATACGGACGTCTGAATGGAGCCTTACATGGTGGTAATCAATGACAGGGGGGTGATCAGGGAGTGTATATGGGGTGATCACCCCCCTGTCATTGATCACCCCCCTGTAAGGCTCCATTCAGACGTCCGTATGCGTTTTGCGGATCCGATCCATGGATGCGTGGATCCGTAAAACACATGCAGACGTCTGAATGGAGCCTTACAGGGGGGTGATCAATGACAGGGGGGTGATCAATGACAGGGGGTGATCAGGGAGTGTATATGAGGTGAACACCCCCCTGTCACTGATCACCCCCCTGTAAGGCTCCATTCAGACGTCCGTATGCGTTTTGCGGATCCGATCCATGGATGCGTGGATCCGTAAAACACATGCAGACGTCTGAATGGAGCCTTACAGGGGGGTGATCAATGACAGGGGGGTGATCAATGACAGGGGGTGATCAGGGAGTGTATATGAGGTGATCACCCCCCTGTCACTGATCACCCCCCTGTAAGGCTCCATTCAGACGTCCGTATGCGTTTTGCGGATCCGATCCATGGATACGTGAATCCGTAAAACACATGCAGACGTCTGAATGGAGCCTTACAGGGGGGTGATCATCCCATATAGACTCCCTGATCACCCCCCTTTAAGGCTCCATTCAGACGTCCGTATGCGTTTTACGGATCCGATCCATGGATGCGTGGATCCGTAAAACACATACGGGCGTCTGAATGGAGCCTTACAGGGGGGTGATCAATGACAGGGGGGTGATCAGGAAGTTTATATGGGGTGATCACCCCCCTGTCACTGATCACCCCCCTGTAAGGCTCCATTTAGACGTCCGTATGTGTTTTGCGGATCCGATCCATGTATCCGTGGATCCGTAAAAATCATACGGACGTCTGAATGGAGCCTTACAGGGGGGTGATCAATGACGGAGGTGATCAGGGAGTCTATATGGGTGATCACTCCTCTGTCATTGATCACCCCCCTGTAAGGCTCCATTCAGACGTCCGCATGTGTTTTGCGGATCCGATCCATGTATCAGTGGATCCGTAAAAATCATATGGACGTCTGAATGGAGCCTTACAGGGGGTGATCAATGACAGGGGGGTGATCAATGACAGGGAAGTGATCAGGAAGTCTATATGCGTGATCACCCCCTTGTCATTGATCACCCCCCTGTAAGGCTCCATTCAGACGTCCGTATGCGTTTTGCGGATCCGATCCATGTATCCGTGGATCCGTAAAAATTATACGGACCTCTGAATGGAGCCTTACAGGGGGGTGATCAATGACAGGGGGGTGATCAATGACAGGGGGGTGATCAGGGAGTCTATATGGGCTGATCAGTGGTTTATAAAGGGTTAATAAGTGACAGGGGGGGTGTAGTGTAGTGTAGTGGTGTTTGGTGCTACTTTACTGAGCTGCCTGTGCCCTCTGGTGGTCGATCCTAACAAAAGGGACCACCAGAGGACCAGGTAGCAGGTATATTAGACGCTGTTATCAAAACAGCGTCTAATATACCTGTTAGGGGTTAAAAAAATCACATCTCCAGCCTGCCAGCGAGCGATCGCCGCTGGCAGGCTGGAGATCCACTCGCTTACCTTCCGTTCCTGTGAGCGCGCGCGCCTGCGTGCGCGCGTTCACAGGAAATCTCGGCTCACGCGAGATGACGCCTATTGGCGTTAGCGTAGCCTGGGAGCGCCGCAGAGATGACGCCTTTCGGCGTTAGCGTAGCGCTAAGTGGTTAATGGACTCAATGGATACAAAAATGTGGAGTGCTGCACATTTGTATACATCAAACCGATAGGAAATACAATTTTCTAGGCTCCAGCAGGGCACATTTTTGAGAGTTTCCCTTTAAGACGCATACAAATGGCCCCTGATTAAAATACATATTTTTTGTGGGAATTTTTGCTAATGACCCTCCTCTGGTATATCACTGTCCATGTTGTGGGACTATTTGTGTACTTCTAGTAAGTGTTTGCTGGCTGCAAATATGACCTGAGGGTTTTTCAGGTTCGCCTGCCATTAAAGTAAATGGGGCCCGCCGAGCACGCGCAGTTCGCAAACATCTGATCGTGAACACGCGTTCACATTCACGAATCGTCCCGGCCGATGTTCGTTTATCACTAAATAAGACGTAGAAATATTTCATTGTACAGTAATAACCCCTGTTAATGCCTGTATCAAACAGCACTTGCACCCTAATAAGAACGGTTTGCTGGAATTACAGAGCTGTATAATGGCAATTTGGGTGCCCAGTCAGTGCTGCAAGGTGTAATAGGATTGTTCCTATTACCTAGGCTGTGGAATGATTCCTCCCTATCCCTTGAATAATCTTTCCCTGCACTTGTAAATCTTTTTTTTTTAGCACAATGACGATTTTTCTATCACTGTCCCTAGCGCCTAAAGACACGTCTCTCCCTGCACTAAGTACGCTGGTGAATGGCAGAATCTAAGATGGCTGCCGTATTTATAGGGCTGTGACATCATAGGGCTGGCTGGCTGCTGATTGGCTGCATGCATGTCAGTATGGGTGAACCCGCCTTCCCAGACTTCATTTCTCCATGTCCTCACACGTGCAGCAGCCATTTTAGGAAAAATGTGATTCGTTACTACGAAGCGTAAGGAAATTCGCATTCGATGCGAATCAAATTATTACTGAAATTCGGAACGAATTCCACTTCGTCAGCTTTAATTCACTCATCTCTAATAGCAATGCAGAGCAAAAAATATGTTTTTTACAGGGTTTTTTTAAGTATTAAAACACAAGCAAAACTATACAAATGTGATATTGCTGCAATAGTAATGACCCGGAGAAAGAAGGGAACAGGTCAGTTTTACCACATAGGGAAATCCATAAAACCATGGCAGAATTGCGTTCTTTTATTTTATTTTACCCCATTTGGATTTTTTTTTCCAAATATCTCACTAATTTGTATGCAGTTATAAAAAGGCGCCACAAAAAGTTACTCATACAGATATGTAAATAGAAGAATGAAGACAGGGAGTAAAAAATGAAAATGCAAAAATGGAAAATCCTTGGTTATTGAAATGGTTACAGGACTTTAATCTATACATTTTTATGAAAAAGTTAATAAGGCTGCAATGACGTAATTGCATATTAATGGAGGAGTGATTCATAACAAAAACCTCAGTGTGTTCTAACGGCACTGATCCGTTAACTACTCCATTCATTCCAATCTGGTTGAATTAATACCAAAGGATGAAAAATGGCTTTACTGGGCAGGTCAACAAGGAAGTTCAAGGTAACTCGGCTTTCAACGTAACTTGCGTAGACCGCACCTTGAGGTTTTAGGCAGTAGATGAGAAAATTGTTAAGAATTTTCGAGGATTTTAGAGGAGTCCATTAACACGACCGTAAGAAATTTGTCTTGACAGAACAGCGTATTTGAACCCGTGCAGGTGTTTCCTTTAACACATATGACTAACAGGAAGATGATCAGTAAATACAGTATTTCCTTTCCTCGGATACCAGATGGTCTCATTTTACCTCTCAATACCAGACTGCCGTATATTATTCTCCAAATCCCAGTGGATTAAATGATTTTGTTTTCTTACTGTATAATACAATGGAAACATTTGTACAGTGGTAATCTTCTGAACGCTATACTGTTACAATCTGGGATAAATGATGTAATCAGCTTAAGGGTTTATTAACACATCCGCAAGTGTTTTGCGGTCTACAAATTGCTTATCCGCAAAACAAGGACACCGGCCATGTGCGTTCCCCATTTTGCACATGGCCGGCACTATAATAGAAATGCCTTTGCTTGTCTGCGGCTGCGTACAATAATAGGATATGTTCTATTTTTTTGCGCGGCCGCGGAATGGAAGTGCGGATGCGGCCAGCACACGGTGTGCTATCCACATCTTTTGCGGCCCCATTAGAAATGAATAGGTCCGCACTTGATGCGGATGCGGACCCATTTAGCGGACATGTGAATGGACCCTTAGGCCTCATGCACACGGCCGTTGACCGGCCGTGGCCGTATTGCGGCCCACAAACAGTGGGTCCGCAATCTGCGAGCACCGGCCATGTGCTCCATGCATCACGGATGCGGACCCATTCTATTTTTTTGCGATGCAGACAGATCACGGAGCCATTCAAGTTGAATGGGTCTCGATCCATCCCGGCCGCCGCATGGACGTTGCGCGAGCATTGGGGACCGCAAATTGTGGTCCCCAATGCACGGAACGGCCGCACAACGGCCGTGTGCATGAGGCCTTAATCAGTTTTTATAGTGGTTAAGTAGCTTAAATTTTTTAGCAATACCATTCTTTTTTTCTACCAGTGTTTTCCAAGTCTGAATTTAATGCTAGTAAGGCTTCATTCACACATCCGTAATAATGGGTCCTAATCCGTTCCACAAATTGCGGAACGGGGTGCGGACCCATTCATTCTCTATAGGGAAGGAATGGATACTGAGAGCTCACGGTAGGTGTACAACCTGGCAACCCAGCACTCCATGGGGTTGTCGGTACTCATGCTGTTGGAAGCACCGACGGAACCCTTGTAGTCTGCCACCATGCGGGCCAGCCGCTGGTGGTGACTGCTGCTGTTACTGGATTGCGCAGACTGGAAGAACAACCTCATCTCACCCATAAGATCACCTACTCAGCTGGAGCTGCTTGGGTCAGCCACCTGCTGGGTCGGATGGGCGGGGAGAACTGGAGCGTGAGGCTGAGGTTTTGCCTGCTCCAGTCAGAGGACTAAACAGGCCCGCAGGTTATTCATACGGGCTTCACTTCGGCTGGCTGGGATGAACTGCTCCAGTTTCCCCTTGCAGCGGGGGTCTAAAAGGGTGGCCAACCAAAAATAATCCCTCTCTTTAATTTTCTTGATCTGGGGGTTCTTCCTGAGGCATCTCAGCATGTGGGCAGCCATGGAAAAGAGGACAGCCCGCTGTGACTCTTCTTGGCTGCCCGGGACATAACATCTTGGTCCTCCTGCTGCTGTTGCTCCCTGTGGGAGTCGCCCCACCCCCAGACTAACGGTGCCCCCAGCACCGGCTCTCCCTCCTGACCAGGCCCAGACTCCTGGACATCAGCAAACTCCTCAAAAAATTCTTCCTCCTCCTCGTCCTGGGCCTGGTCTTGGTCGAGCATTGTTGCCTCTTCTTGATCCACCAAGGCACTCTCCCCAGCATCGAGCAGGCAATGTAATGTCCTGTCCAGCAAGAACACTATGAGGAGGTCCAGTGTGTCTCCATTCCCCTAAGCTCACAAGCTGGAGCAGCGGACGTGCCCCACACTTGCGTAGCTACGGGGATGCTTACTGGGGGGCTCAGACATTGGCTTGAGGGAGAGCAGCAGTTCTCCCCCTGGACACCCCGGGGCGGCACCACAAACTGAGATCCTGCCACATTTGATGATCACTCCCCGGCGCATCAGAGGGACACCCAATGGGCTGTAAAACTGATGTATCGTTCCTGCCCATGTCTGCTAGTCCAGGCATCCATTGTCAGATGCACCCTGTTGCTGACAGCGTGATCCAGCGACAGGGATACATTCTGCACAATGTGCTGGTGTAGGGCAGGGACGCCGGTCCTGGCAATGAAATGGTGGCTGGGGACACGCAATCTGGGTTGGGTCTGCTCCAACATCTGCCGGAATGGATTGCAGCACCTGCTGCTGCTGCTGCTGCCATTACCAGTGGATCTCCTGCCACTGGGCTCCCTGGTGACCTGGCGCACTGTTTGCCTCGGGTGCCTACCTTCCTCATCAGTGCTGCTGTCACCTGACAAGGGAGGTGGCACCCATTCTAAGTCACCCTCCTTTTCATCCCCTGTAATGTCAGACCCAAGGTTGACCAGTGGTTGACTGAGGGGAACAGCAGACGTAGAGCCCCTGACCTGGCTCCGCTGTCCCCTCGCTGACGCTTGGGTCTGACTAGGTGCGGGGGTTTTGTGGCTTAAACCACCCACACTAGTTGGAAGGGATGCCACTGGGGCACTGACGGGCGGTACCCCCTCCTCCTCCATCCCTTCCAAAAGGTCCTGAGCATCCGGACCAAGCTCTAGCTCAGTCTCCTGCATTACCACCCCCAAGATGTCCCTCTCACTGTCGCTGTCAAAAAGCATCAGGGTCGATTCTTGGGGGCTGGTCCTGCAGGATGTGGAGAGCTGCTGCTACTCAGAGCTTGGGCAGAGGACTCTGTGCCACTAGCTTGTGTCACGAATGACACCACTGCCTCGGCGTCTTGAAATGAAATGGGGCGGCTGCCACGCCCCAAAAAAAATCACGGTTATGGCGGACGCCCCTGCGACCTGCGCCCACCTCTCCGTGGGTAGAGGAGCGGCCCAGCGCTGGAACCAACTCCCCTACCATGACCACGGCTGCCGGCATGCGCACATGATCTGTTTTTATATACAAAAAATATATATATATAAGGAAAATAATGAGGGAATTTGGGCAAACTTTATTGGGTTGGGGACAATGGGGCAAAAAAGGAAAAATAAAATATACACGAAACCCTAAAACACAGAGAGACTTTTTTTGTTTGTTTTTTTCACAGAAAAAAGACACTGACACTAATCACTACCCACACGAAACCCTAAAACACTAACCCTAAAACACAGAAAAATACTTTTTTTTTCACAGAAAAAAGACGCTGACACTAATCACTACCCACACAAAACCCTAAAACACTAACCCTAAAACACAGAAATACTTTTTTTTTTTTTTTTTTTCAAAGACAAAAGACACTGACACTAATCACTACCCACACGAAACCCTAAAATAAAGAAACAAACTTTTTTTTTCCACAGATGAAACAGACAGCAAAAGCCTACACTATACTATATATCTATCTAACATACACTACACGCTGCACTGGACCCTATCAGCTACACTATTCACTCACTAACCTACACCGACTACCTAACACTAATTATCTGGATTATATACATATGAGCTAACTATATAATGTCCCTAACACCCTACACTGGAACCTATCAGCTACACTATTCACTCACTAACTTACACTATCTAACGCTATCTGGATTATTTATATGAGGTATTTGATGTCACCGGAAGTCAGCACAGCACAATGATGGAGCACACTCCTCTCTCTCTCTCTCTCTGTCTCTCTCTCTCTCACAAATGCACGAAACAGCACAAAATGGCTGTGGGGAAGTTCTCTTATATAGTAAGGGGTAGGCAACTTTCCTATTGGTTGCTAGGGAAGTTGCTAAGCTCTTGCAGCCTTCTCATTGGCCCACAAGCTAGAAGCAGGTAGGGATAATGTGAACTGTAAAAAAATGCAAAACGAATATTCGAATTTACGAATATATAGCGCTATATTCTAAATATTAGCAAATTCCCGAAGTGACGATATTCACGATTAAAATTTGTGATTCGAATATTCGCGCTCAACACTACTGACCAATGCCCTACAGAAGACACTAAATGAAATACAACGGCGAGACCCAGAGGTCATGGAAGCCTTTCGGAAGGTAGACCGGCTACTAAGAGACCAGTTCATAGTGGAGCTATCCAACAAGTTCTTACAGGACAAATTGCAAGAGATGACCCGGACGACAGCCGACATGACATTCTACAGCATCTACCTAGCCGCCGTGGAGAGAGAGGAAGAGCATATGCCTGTGGCGGCGAGAGTAGTGAGTAGCACCCATGCTACAGGAGATTGGTCAGGGTCTGAAGAGTCAAGAGCCCTTAAATGATGTGGTCCAGGTCCTGCGGACAGAATTGAGAGAACTTCGGCTGGAAGTGTCCTAGATGAAGACAAAATCTCCCCGGCCTCTGGAAATGACCCCAGCACCCCCGCCACTCCACCCAGGATAACTCAGGTGCGGGGACATGTCAAAAGAGGGCCCCTCTGCTGGCTTGTCGACAGTATGGCCATATGGCCAGAGAGTGCCCCGAACAGATGAGGTCCGAGCCAACCTTAACTTCCAACTGCCACAATAGCTGGGCGTCCTGTGGCGGTATGCCAGAAGCTAAGCCCTATGCGTGAGAAACACAACCTGTATGCCAGCAGCCCCGTTATGGAAACCAAGTTGGAAGATCAAAAGGTACGCTGCCTAGTTGATATAGGGTCGGAGTGCACCCTTGTGCCTCTTGAGTTCTTCGAAAGACACTTTGGACATATGATGGAGCCAGAAGACAGGAGAGTCATCAGGCTGACAGCTGCCAACTACAGAGAGATGGATGTCCGAGGGATAGTCTGGATGCGGGCAAGACATCGGCAAGAAGGGGGTTGTGCTGGTGGACCATATGTCCCGGAAAGGAATGGACGTAACACTAGGTATGAATGTGCTGAGAGACCTATACCATCAACTCTATGCCAAAGAAGGGCCGAAGTATTGGCAACGGGCCACCATGCACCTGCCAACCCAGAAGGTTTTACAGCAGATGGTGAGAAGCTGTAGTCTGCAAAAGAGCAACATGTCCACTTGGCACATTGGACACGTGAAGGTGCCGCGGAGGACCCCAGTGAACATCCCACCTTAACAAGAACAAATATTTACGCTGATGGTGTGGGCTGGACGACAACTGAATGGACTGGAGGTCCTGATTGAGCCACTTACCAAGAGAAAAACGCAGACTCTCCCACTGGTAGCCCGGGCCCCCGCTATTGTGAAGGATGGATACGTGCCCGTACGCTGTTTCAATGTTGAAGACTGCGAGTTAACCATTCCTGGGAATACCTTGCTGGTCAAAGTTTATGTATCTGAAGGGGACATCCTTCGATGAAGGGGCTTCACACTACAGCCGTATAGGAGATCAGCCTGGACCTACGCTGTAGAGGTCCATCAAAGGGAGACCCCAACAGCGGAGTGGAAAGGTCGAGTGATCATGGCCTGGATGGGGGTGGACTGCAAGGCCCTGACTCCAGGACAACAGAAGTTGCTGGAAGATACCCTTTGGGAATTTCAGGAGGCGTTCTCAAGACATGATGAGGACTTTGGGTGTGCCTCCGTCATTGAGCACGAAATCCCCACCGGCAATGCTGCACCAATCAGGGAACGTTACCGACAAATCCCACCTAAAATGTACCAGGAGGTAAAGGACATAATGGCCAGCATGTTGAAGAACCAGGTGATCCAGGAGAGTCAAAGTCCTTGGGTTGCCCCAGTAGTCTTGGTGCGGCAGAAAGACGGGAGTCTCCGGTTCTGTGTGGATTATTGGAAGCTGAATGCCCAGACCATCCAGGATGCCTACCCCCTTCCGTAAATTGAGGAGTCATTGTCCGACCTGAGTCATGCAAAGTTCTTCTCGACTCTTGACCTGGCCAGTGGGTATTAGCAGGTACCGGTGGCCAAGAAGGACAAAGCAAAGACGGCCTTCATTCTACCTATGGGACTCTACGAGTTCAACCGGGTGCCGTTCGGCCTTTCCAATGCCCCGGGAACATTCCAGTCCTTCATCTGAAGTCGATTCACATAAAACTTTGTTGTAATACAGAACAGATCGGGAGAGCCTTACAGTATTATAATGTATTGGCTCAGATGAGCCGAAGTTATACTTTGCGAAGTCTCGCAAGACTTCGTGTAAGAATTTTGTGAATTAATTATTACTGTAAAAAACCTTGATACCAAACTATTTTTTTCCCCGTAATAATTAATTTACAAAGTTATTACACGAAGTCTCTCGAGACTTCACAAAGTAATAACTTCGGCTCATCGGAGACAATACATTCTAATACTGTACAGAGCGCCCGCTCCGTACAGTATTACAACAACATTTTATGCTAATCGACTTCAGATGAAGCATCTAAAGTTGATTCGCTCATCCCTAAATGCATTGTATATTGCAGTTCAACACACAGCAAATTTCTATGGAGGCAAATCTCTGGTGTAGCTTTTTGCCAAACATATGAGAAGTGAGTCACTTTCCTGAGCTTATGTAACCTGCAAATTTTGGTAGAAGCAGCAAATGCAGAACTGGCTTACATATAGGAATTGTGAACAGGGATCACATTAGCACAGATGTCTGCAGTGATTGCAGCTCTGATAATTACGCTTCATTAGCACACAAAATGACAATCTTTGTCTTGCTCAGGGGAATGAATTTAACTTGAGAAGGTAAGGAAACAACCTTATTTATCTCATTTTTTTGCATTTATATCTGCACTCTCCTGACTGCAATAGGTGATTCTAAATGTCTTGGATTTAAAGATGGCCTGTAACCTCTCTTGAAATGTCTTAAGGGCCCCTTACATGGGCCAAAAGATCATATGAACGCTTGTTAGCCACCAATTAGATAATTTGCGTAGGCACAGTAATGCCATTGGCTCCTATGATCAGTTTTGAAGAAAGGCAGGGACACAACAAAGTCTCTTCAATACGGTTTATTGCTTGTTACGACAAACTTACAGCTCAGTTACAGTCGGGTCCAGTAATCAGTCCACAGGCCAGTGTTTCCTTCACACGTGCCTTGCAGGGTGTGATCTGTAGCTTCTCACTCAACAGACACACCCTGCTTCATGCTGCTGACTTTAAACGCAATTCTGGACATGGGCTGCATATAAAACCCAGATAGGATCGTTGGGAGTAAGCACCCATATATGAGGCCTGTCACTGCCTCACAGCACCTAATCTGCGTTTGTCGGCAGCAGATCGTGTTGTGTAAACACCCTCTGCTGCCGGCAAACAACGAGTCTCTATGGGGACAAGTGATGGCATTAGCGATCGCTCGTCCTTATACTGTGGAGGAGCTTGCTACATGTAAATCCTCACCGGTCTCCTCCACTGACGAGCAGGGGCTTGCCGGGAAGGAACAGTTCCTTCACGACAATAGCCTGCAAAATTGGCCCGTGTAAAGGGACCTTTAGTGATTACTTACATTCCCCATGTAATAACAATTCCGGAGCTTCTATTCTAATAACTGTATGGTGTGTTGTTCTCTATTATTTCTGGTAGAAGTGTATGAATAAATGTATAATTGGGTGCTACCAGTCTGACACTGGCAGCACTGACTGGATAGTGTTAGACTGTGCATGGACACATCACCAACTGGTAACACCCATTTGTACATTTATTTATAGGGTTCAATGGCAAGGTCTGGTTACCTTACGCAGTGTTGGAAGCCAAAATCAGGAGTCGATCATAAAAGGAAAGAAAGTATACAGGACACATACAACTTCTCCTCTTTTTTTAATTCACCCCTGGTTTTGGCTTCCAAAACCACATCCAAAAATCTCACTGTGTGGTCGTACCCATATATTTGATTAGTAACAATGATAGAGCAATGGTACCACATAGAGTCATAGGAATAGAAGCTTATGAATTATTATTTTACGTGCAATACAATTAGTCACTAAAACAGACACGTCAGGAGTGGTGACAGGTCCTTTGATTGACTGCTTTCAGCTGCCAAGTGCACATGCAACAGGTCAGCCAGTTTCATAAGAGCAACTCAGCTGACAGATGCCCTTTAAACAAAATAATATTTTGGGATTACATATCACTGTATCCAGGATTGAAATAATGCTACCCTGATTTGGGCCAAATAATTCAATTCTCAACAGTGGGCTCAAAGCTCATCTGTAGAGATAAGCAAAGTTTCCAGAATTTTGATTTAGTAGCTTTGCCAATTTTTTCCACAAAATTTGCTTCATTATGATGTACATCACTGTGCAGTGCAGCAACATGCATAGCTAGTTCTTTCTGATAGCAAAACAGTTACTGTGCATCTGAATGACCGGCAGGTGACATATATGGACGTGCACATCATCGTGCAGGCCACTAACATTCCTAGCTAACTCCTAGGTAAACCAAAAAAAAAAAAAACAGCATCCTTCAGTAAAGCAAATAAAAATAAAATGCTTCACTTCCCTGCAGTTGTCCCAATGACTCTTTAGTGGAACCAAATAAAGTAGTGGAGAAAAAAGGTTCTTTTAATCCATGTTGTGGCAGAGAAAACACATGCCTTCTGTTAGCTGTAGAATGATTATGCATCACTATTAGTGATGAGCAGCATAGGCAATATTTGTTTTCACCGTATTTCTCAAATATTTGGAATAATATTCGCCATAAATTCGCAAATTCTAGAATTCGTGATCTCCAGTCATTATTTTCTTGATTGCGAAATTTGGCAATGTAATATGTGCTTATTGCACGCCCAATACAGGAGTGGTTCACTTCTGCTAAATTTTTCAAGCTGCTAGAAGTTTCCTGAGACTGGAGAAAATGGTTGGCAGCAACTTTTGTGACTGTGAGGAAGAACTCCTGATCACTGTCAATCAGTGGGTAGAGGAGCGGCCCTGTGCTGGCAGCCGTCCAGCACTGGAACCAACTTCCCTACCACGACCATGGCTGCCAACACAACAATAGCCGCTCAAGATCAGCAAGAAATGTATTTACAGCCCAAAAAAACTATACAAAGAAAATTAAGAGGGACTTTGGAATGACTTTATTGGGTTTAGGACAATGGGGCAAAAATCAAATAAAATAGGGATTAAGAAAAACAGCCAGCAAATTACTTTTTTTTTCAAAGACGTAAGACACTAATCCCTATCACAGCACACAAATCCCTATCACAGCACATGAATCATTATCACAGCATACTAATCCCTATCAGAGCACAGTAATCCCTATCACAGCACAGAAAAACAGACAGCAAATGACTTTTTTTCAAAGACGAAAGACAAAGACACTAATCCCTATCACAGCACAGTAATTCTTATCACACTACCTAACACCCTGCATTGAAACCTATGAGCTACACTATATCACTATCTAACCTACACTGACTATCTCCCACTAACTATCTGTATTATATATATATGAGCTAACTATCTAATGTAATTGAATAAGAATCCAGATGGCTCCCCAAAGCACAGAGCACAGCAATGACACTGCTCTCTCTTTCAGAACTGCAAAAAAAACAGCAGAAAATCGCTGGGGAGTTTCATATATAATAAGAAGCAGTGAAGTTAATGATGAAAAAAAAGCTAAAATATTTGCGATTACGAAGATACAGCACTATATTCTATATTCTCAAAATGCCTATATTCTCGATAAAAATAAGCGATTAGAATATTTGCGATCAACACTAGTCACTATTAGGCTTAGTTTAAACTTGACTTATTTGGTCAGTTAGTTATTCTCATCGGTTATTGTCAGCCCAAAGCAGGTGCAGGTCAAAACCACAGAACAGGTGCAGATCTATTCATGATACCTAATCTGAGAGTAGGCTTATCTCCTGAATTTGCGTCACAATAAGGCCTAATGCACACAAACGTATTTTCTTTCCGTGTTTGTTCCATTTTTTTGCAGACCGTATGCGGAAACATTCACTTCAATGTGTCCGCAAAAAAATGGAAATTACTCCGTGTGCATTCCGTTTCTATATATCCGTATTTCTGTTCCGGAACAAAATAGAACATGTCCTATTATTGTCCGCATTACGGACAAGGATAGTACTGTTCTATTAAGGGCCAGCTGTTCCGTTCCGTAAAATACGGCATGCCCACGGACATTATCCGTATTTTTTGCAGATCCATTTTTTGCGGACCACAAAATACATACGATCGTGTACGGGAGGCCTAAGTGCTGGAAATAACTGACCAAATAACAGAAGTTTGAACTCAGTCTTACAGGTCAATGTTAGCGTCAGCTCTAATTTATCTGTGTGGACTTAACCGTGAAGTGGCTCAAGATTCAAGTAGCGGCCCTGTGACAGTGGGGAATGTGTCAGCAGTAAAGATGTATTCACATCACTGTTTATTTTTCTGTGCTTCTGATCTGTCAGAAGAACAGACCAAAAAAGAAGTGGATCCTGTAGTTTGAGCTTCCACCTTTAAACCGTCAGTATTTGGTCACAGAGATAACATGTGATGGAAATATTTGCATGTCTTCTGTGTTTTGGACCCACTCCTGCTTTTGGATTCTACATCATGATAAAATCCTTTTGCAAAATAGTGACTGTGTGATAGAGGCCTCATGCTTCATTTGCATTAGTTTTGGCCATTTGCATCTGAAATTGGTTTTATTCAGATAGAAAAGAAGTCCTGAATGCAGGACTTTAATGTGCTCTATCAAGCAGTCAGTATTTGGTCAGTTTTTTGCATTAGTATTTGATCAATATTGGTAAGGCAAAAACAGGAGTGTGTCCAAAACAGAGATAACATGTGATGGAAATATTTGCATATCTTCTGTGTTTTGGACCCACTCCTGTTTTTGGCTTTCAAATCATGATCAAATCCTGATGCAAAATACTGACCATGTTATAGAGGTCTTATGGACGCTCAAACAATAGGACCAATTTTTATTATTACTTTTCTGTTCTTCTGACGGATCAGACAGCTTTTTTAGAAAAGTAATGATGGATTGGGACTCTTTGGGTGGACACAAGCCATCAGTTCTCTGAAGAGTCCACAATATGGAAAGGGAGGGACTGTAGTACCAGCAGCTTGACCAGGTCCATGTTTGGCTTCTGTGTTGGAGTGTTGGAGTACATGCATACTGTTGTCTTTTTGTCATCGCCTCAGTGATCTATTGCTGGCGAAACACGTGACGAGGAGCATCAGGAACAATAGATGATAGTAGAAGAGAAGGAACTACAGCTCCCTTCTGGCGAGCTTGACTGCTGGAGAAGGTATGTGGGCTGCTAGGAGATGCAGCAATTGCTGCGTCAGGCTGTACTACTACATTAGCTCCACAGTTTTCCCAGACCAATTTATGGTAACGCTCCATGTGTTGACGCAGGGCCATGGTGCCCACATATCCCTCCTACTGCCCTGCTATTGTCCTTCAACAACTTGATAAAAAAGTTTCCACACTGCCAAGTATGGAATTTTACCCCAATCACTCCGTGCTGACTCCCTGCCTCTGCCTTTATGAACCCATGCACCACTAGTTGTTTCCTGACAGGTAGGCTCCTGAGTAGTAAACGGTCTATCCCAGCCCTGTTTGGCTCCAGATCCTCCACTGCTTCCACCCGCCTGGCTCATCAACCTGCTGTCACCCTCATCCCCTGATGATGATGATGCTCCCTCTTCACCGGGCTCCCACATGCGATCGGCTACATCATCTTCCACTACTGTCTGCTCATCACATATGTCACCATCACCAGTCTCATGGCCATGTCCCTGACCACTCGCAACACATGCTCCCACCCAACTGTGATCATTGCTAGTTGCATGCCTAAGGGAGGACGCAGTGGACCTCTCCTCTAAGTCTGTGCTGGCCTGTAGCTGCTGACTGTCCTCACTAAGCTCGTCCTCGCTGAAAAGTGGAGCAGAGATGGCAGCATGCATTACTTCCCGAGCAGAAGGAGCAGCAAAAGAAAGAGGAGGTTGCAGGGCAGGTTGTCCCTGGGCCATGCCAACTAAGTGTGGTAAAGAGGAACCCACTGCTTCCTAGCTGTGTGTATCTGTTGTCACCAGAGATGATGTTGAAAAACGACTCAATCATTCCAGTACAGCTGATTGTTGATCAAAACACAACCAGAGGATAACAGTGGCAGCTCTGGCCTGTTGCTGCAGTTGTTGCTACCACCACTTCTTCTAATGCTACTTGTGCCGGCTACAGCAACATTTTTGCCACTGCTCGTTCCTTTTGAGGGCCCAGGCAACTGTCTGTTGGCCATAGTGTATAGTAACTGAATCAGTAATGTGAAATATTAAGTATGAATGACATAGCAGATGAACTAGAAAAATGTGCCTATATATTAGACTGCCTGCTGACATGAGTCTGATGCACAGTAAGTCTATGTATAAAAGAACAGATTAAGTACAAATGGCGCAGCAAATTAAATATGAACTAGGTAAACGCATCTATATATTAGATCACCTGTGGACAATGATTCTGATGCACACTAAGGTGCAGATTTATTAAGACCGGCGTTAAGACCTAAGCTGGTGGTGAATCCCCTGGAGTTATGAAGAGGCACTGGCCCTTTCTGTCTTACATTTAGACCTTTTTCTACACCTAAAACAGAAAATGGTAAATGAGATGAGCTTTCCAGCCTGTCCCCTTCCCCGCCCATGTCATGCCCACAATTTTAGACCTGGGATGAGCGGGGAGAAGTCGCAGATTGCGGCGCAATCAACCGTTGTGCTGTAATCTGCACCTGAAATATGCTTAATTTAGGCAAATTTCAGATTCATAAATGATCCCCTAAATCTACAGTATGTATAACTGAACAGATTATTTATTAAAGGCGCAGCAGATATTAGGCCGCCTGTTGACAATGAGTCTGATGCACAGTAAGTCTATGTTTAACAGAACAGATTAAGTGAAAATAGTGCAACAGATGAACTAGATAAATGTGCCTATATGTTAGACCGCCTGCTAAAAATGCATCTGATACACACTACGTCTATGAATAACTGAACAGAGTAATTATTAAAGGAGCAGCAGATGAACTAGGTAAAGGTGCCTATATGTTAGACCGGCTGTTGACAATGAGTCTGATGCACAGTAAGTTTTTGTATAACAAAACAGATTAAAAATGAATGGTGCAGCAGATAAACAAGATGCACAGGGTGATTACAGTGAGCCTGCACTGTCCCTGCAGTCTCCCTACAGTGTGTAGAAACTCTTCCTACAATCTCCCTACACTGTCCCTGCACTGTCACTGTCCAATATTGTACAGTTAAAACCCTGTTAACCACTGTCCCTAGTGCTTGGCACGTCTGTCCCTATGCTCAGTTCACAGTAAAATGGCAGAGACTGGGCAGGATGAGGCTTTTATAGGGCTGTGACATTGGCTGGCTGCATGGCATTATGGGTCATAATGCTTTCCCGGGACTTTTAGGCTACTTTCACATGAGAGTTTTTGCTGAATCCGTCATGGATCAGCAAAAACGCTTCCGTTCTGATAATACAACCGCCTGCATCTGTTATGAACGGATCCGGTTGTATTATCTTTAATATTGCCAAGACGGATCTGTCATGATCTCTATTGAAAGTCAGCGTTATTCTGTCCGCGATGGAGACGCAACCAAACGGAACGGAATACATTCTGGTGCATTCCGTTTCTTTCAGTTCCATTTTGTCCCTATTGACAATGAATGGGGACAAAACTGAAGCGTTTTCTCCCGCTATTGAGCTCCTATGGTGGATCTCAATAGCGCAAAGGGAAAGCGCAAGTGTGAACATAGCCTTACTTTCAACTTGTAACACATGTAGCCACTAGTGTTGAGCGAGCACCAAAGTGCTCGTGTAGAACACTTCCTGATGCTCGGGTGTTCTACTGAGCACCCAAGCACAATGGAATCCAATGGGAGAACCCCAGGCACCCCCTGCTCTGAAGAGGGGAGGGTGTTGGGACTCTAGTTCGGCTTAGGAGTCCCTGCTCTGACTCCATATATACACTGAACAAAAATATGAACGCAACACTTTCGGTTTTTCTCCCGTTTTGCATGAGCTGAACTCAAAGATCTGAAACATTTTCTACATACACAAAAGACCCATTACTCTCAAATATTGTTTACAAATCTGTCATAAACTGTGTTAGTGAGCACTTCTCCTTTGCTGAGATAATCCATCCCACCTCACAGGTGTGGCATATCAAGGTGCTGATTATTGCACAGGTGTGCCTTAGACTGCCAACAATAAAAGGCCACTCTAAAATGTGCACAGTTCTGCCTTAATTGGGGGGGTCTGTATCTGGTGTGGCCACCAATTGCCTCACACAGTGCAACACATCTCCGTCGCATAGAGTTGATCAGGTTGTTGATTGTGGCCTGTGGGATGTTGGTCCACTCCTCTTCAATAACTGTGCAGAGTTGCAGAATATTGGCATGAACCAATCCAGAGCATCCCAAACATGCTCAATTGGTGACATGTCTGTTGAGTATGCTGGCCATGCGAGAACTGGGATGTTTTCAGCTTCCAGGAATAGTATACAGATTCTTGCATTATGGGGCCATGCATTATCATGCTGCAACATGAGTTGATGGGTCACTCGATCCACAACGTTGACGTCAGGAAACCGGTCACCCACACAACGCCACACACGCTCTCTGCCATCTGCCCTGAACAGTGAAAATCGGGACTCATCCGTTAACAGAACGCCTCTCCAATGTGCCAAACGCCATCGAATGTGAGCATTTTCCCACTCCAGTCGGTTAAGACGACGAACTGCAGTCAGGTCCAGACTCCGATGAGGACGACGAGCATGCAGATGAGCTTCCCTGAGACAGTTTCTGACAGTTTGTGCTGAAATTCTTTGGTTATGCAAACCGATTGTTGCTGCAGCTGTCCGGGTGGCTGGTCTCTGACGATCATGGAGGTGAACATGCTGGATGTGGAGGTCCTTAGCTGGTGTGGTTACACGTAGTCAGCGGTTGTGAGGGTGGTTGGATGTACTTCTAAATTCTCTGAAATGCCTTTTAAGATGGCTTATGGTATAGAAATAAACATTCATTGCATGGGCAACAGCTTTGGTAAACAATGATGCAGTCAGCATGTCAATTGCAGGCTCCCTCAAATGTTGCGACATCTGTGGCATTGTGCTGTGTGATCAAACTGCACATTTCAGACAGGCCTTTTATTGTGGGAAGTCAAAGGCACACCTGTCCAATATTCATGTTGTCTAATCAGTACCTTGATATGCCAAACCTGTGAGGTGGGATGGATTATCTCGGCAAAGGAGAAGTGCTTACTAAGGCCTCTTTCACACTTGGATTGTCCGGATCCGGCGTGTACTCCACTTGCCGGAATTACACGCCGGATCCGGAAAAACGCAAGTGAACTGAAAGCATTTGAAGACGGATCCGTCTTCAAAATGCGTTCAGTGTTACTATGGCAGCCAGGACGCTATTAAAGTCCTGGTTGCCATAGTAGTAGTGGGGAGCGGTATACTTACAGTCTGTGCGGCTCCCGGGGCGCTCCAGAATGACGTCAGAGCGCCCCATGCGCATGGATGACATGCCATGTGATCACGTCATCCATGCGCCTGGGGCGCCCTGACGTCACTCTGGAGCGCCCCGGGAGCCGCACGGACGGTAAGTATACTGCTCCCCCGCTCCCCACTACACTTTACCATGGCTGCCAGGACTTTAGCGTCCTGGCAGCCATGGTAACCATTCAGAAAAAGCTAAACGTCGGATCCGGCAATGCGCCGAAACAACGTTTAGCTTAAGGCCGGATCCGGATCAATGCCTTTCAATGAGCATTAATTCCGGATCCGGCCTTGCGGCAAGTGTTCAGGATTTTTGGCCGGAGCAAAAAGCGCAGCATGCTGCAGTATTTTCTCCGGCCAAAAAACGTTCCGGTCCTGAACTGAAGACATCCTGATGCATCCTGAACGGATTTCTCTCCATTCAGAATGCATTAGGATAAAACTGATCAGGATTCTTCCGGCATAGAGCCCCGACGACGGAACTCTATGCCGGAAGAGAAGAACGCAGGTGTGAAAGAGCCCTAACACAGATTTAGACAGATTTGTGAACAATATTTGAGAGTAATGGGTCTTTTGTGTATCTAGAAAATGTTTCAGATCTTTAAGTTCAGCTCATGCAAAATGGGAGCAAAAACAAAAAGGTTTGCGTTTATATTTTTGTTCAGTGTAGCTATGTCCATATATGGAGTCAGTGCTTAGGGACACACCAGTGTATTTAAATCTAATTTAGCCTGTATTTCAGAAAATCTGCCAGGATTCAAACTCACAACCTTTTGTATTATAGACAAGGCACTTAACCACTCAGCTATAATATCTGCATAGCCAGTTGCTTAAAAAAAGTGAAAAATGAGACTTCTACTGTACTGTACTTCTACTGAGACCTATGCGACGCAGAGAAGGTGAACGGATGGACTTTACATGCCTGGTTCCCACCATGAAGCATGGAGGAGGAGGTGTGATGGTGTGGGGGTGCTTTGCTGGTGACACTGTTAGGGATTTATTCAAAATTGAAGGCATACTGAGCCAGCATGGCTACCACAGCATCTTGCAGCGGCATGCTATTCCATCCGGTTTGCGTTTAGTTGGACCATCATTTATTTTTCAACAGGACAAAGGCCCCAAACACACCTCCAGGCTTTGTAAGGGCTATTTGACCATGAAGGAGAGTGATGGGGTGCTGCGTCAGATGACCTGGCCTCCACAGTCACCGGACCTGACCCCTATCGAGATGGTTTGGGGTGAGCTGGACCGCAGAGTGAAGGCAAAAGGTCCAACAAGTGCTAAACATCTCTGGGAACTCCTTCAAGACTGTTGGAAGACCATTTCAGGTGACTACCTCTTGAAGCTCATCAAGAGAATGCCAAGAGTGTGCAAAGCAGTAATCAAAGCAAAAGGTGGCTACTTTGAAGAACCTAGAATATGACATATTTTCAGTTGTTTCACACTTTTTTGTTATGTATATAGTTCCACATGTGTTAATTCATAGTTTTGATGCCTTCAGTGTGAATCTACAATTTTCATAGTCATGAAAATGAAGAAAACTCTTTGAATGAGGTGTGTCCAAACTTTGGGTCTGTACTGTATATCAGAAGTATGATTATATATACACACTATATATATATATATATATATATATATATATATATATATATACACATATATATATATACACATATATATATATATATATATATACACATATATATATATATATAGAGAAGGAAAGTCCGCAGCACTCCTTTGAGTAAAAAAGTGAATTTTATTCACACATGTCAGACAACGTTTCGGTCCTCTCACAGGACCATTTTCAAGTCAAGTGAACAAAAAAGTGCATAGTGCAAAAATAAATACAACTCTACAGCATGACACAATCCATTATCAGCCAATAGAGTACTAGTGCACTCCCATTCCTGGGTGGACTACAATTCATATAATTAACTTCATATATTGCCGTGCATATCAACTTCAGTAACAGTACATCAGTGTTACATTCAATAGTAATTCATCATAATATGTGTACATAAAGTGTATATAATAAAGTGAACCGTGCAGTTTTTAAAAAAATTCTTGACTTGTATTACCTTGCCTTAAGCCTGCTGGAGAACCGAGAAAATTTGTGGAGAAGGTTTATGGAGAAGGCGTCTCTACATGTGTCTGAACACGCCACTCATCCGCGTCCTCTACTCCTTACTGCGCATGTACTCAGCCCTGTTCCGTTCACGCGGCTTCTAATGCTCCTACGTCACGTCACCTCTATGGTGGAAACCAACGCGATGACGTACGGTCGATCACGTCCAGGCGCCGCACACAGACAAGTCTGCGCCAGCGTATGGACAGATCGTTCACGCCCCATCACGAGTACCTATCCACCATCTTTTTTTAGGTAATGTTTTCGGGCAAGAGTATCATGCCTCCATACCTCAAATATTTATCTCGTCTCCATCTATATACGGCCCGGCACTGGCAAGAAAAGTCAACATCCATCTATGTCATCAGGCAAATCATTGTAGTTTCCATTTAATTCACTGCATATAGAGAGCAGACAACATCAGGGTATAGGCTATGTAAGCTGGGTATCTAGCTAACCATTCCTCCTGTCACCCTAAATTCTACATTTAACCCTTTGGGTTTTAGGGTATCGAGCCGAAAAATCCACCTAAGTTCAGTTTTTTTTAATTTACTTAATCGATCACCTCCTCTTTCCAATGGTTTAACATGATCTATAATCATAAATTTCAAATCACTTTCTTTATGATTTTTTTCGGCAAAATGCTTTGATACAGGCAGATCTCTTCTTTTATTCCTAATAGACTGCCTATGGTTATTTAACCTGGTCTTTAGATCGCAAGTGGTTTCACCAACATATAATTTTTTACAAGGGCACCATAGTACATATATCACCCATGACGAATCACAGGTGAGATAATGCACTATATCAAAGGTCTCACCCGTGTCTGGATGTGCGAACGTCGATCCCTTGGCCATCAGTTTACAGTTCACACATCCCAGACACGGGAAAGAGCCCGTGCGCCTTGTTTTGAGGAATGTCTGTCTGGATTGTCCTTTATCTGGTACTTTGGAGTGTACTACCTTATCCCTGATGTTGCCTGCTCTTCTATATGCCATCATCGGCACACTTCCAAAGGCAGCAACATTTGGGTGTCCACTACTCAGTAAACTCCAATGTCGCCTTATTATTTTTTCAATTTCAGGACTCAACTCGTTATATGATGATACAAACGGCATTCTGTCATTATTTCTCCTAGTTTTCGGGGTCAATAACTCATCTCTAGAGATTTTTTTAGCCCTTTCTGCATGTCTTTTCACTAGCTTTCTAGGGTATCCCCTGTCTATAAAAGATTGTTCCATATTTTTCATTGCTGTACACATATTCTCATCCTTATCAACAATTCTCCGCACCCGAAGCATTTGGCTAAACGGCAGAGAATCTACCATCCTTCTTGGGTGCCCACTTGTAAAATGCAACAATGTATTCTTATCTGTGGCCTTAATGTTTAAATCCATATGCACCTGTTCATCTTCAATGTATACTTGTGTATCCAAGTATTGCACCCGGTCAGTCGATGCCGTTAACGTAAACTGGATCTCCCGATCAAGGGAGTTCAAGTATACGTGAAAATCCATCAACTGATCCATGGTGCCATCCCAAATGAGGAAAATGTCATCCACGTATCTCCACCACGACAACACTTGATTGAAGTGGGGAGATACATAGACGAGACGCTCCTCAAATGACCGCACAAAAATATTTGCATAAGTGGGCGCGGCATTAGAGCCCATCGCCGCGCCCATCTTCTGCAAGAAAAATTGTCCCTGGAACACAAAATAATTGTTCCTCAAGGACAATTCCAACAATGTCAATATAAATTGTCGAACTGGGGCGGGATGCTCCGAATGTGCCAACATCTCCGCCACAGCCGACAAGCCTTTGTTGTGGTCAATCGAGGTGTACAATGACACTATGTCAAAGGAGGCTATGATGGCCCCCCTTGGTACCTGCATCCCTTTGATCTTGGTGATGAAGTCTCCGGTATCCCTAACATACGATCTAGCACCCATAGCATATTCTCTCAGTATCTTATCCAGAAATACATTAATATTGGATAGTATAGAGCCCCTACCCGAAATTATCGGCCGACCTGGAGGGTCAACCAACCTTTTATGTATCTTTGGTAATGCATATATCGTGGGTGTAACCGGGGACTTCACCACCAAAAAATCCTTAAGTTGTCCATCAATAATGCCACTCTGCATCGCCTCAGTCAGATGTGCATCAATTTTCCTTGCAATGTCGAACCTGGGGTCCCTGGCCAATGGCTCGTAGACGCCAGGTTCGCTCAATTGTCTTCTTATCTCCTTAACATACTGAATGGTGTCCATCACCACGATCCCACCACCCTTATCTGCGGGTTTGATGGTGAGATCGGGGTTACTGGACAATCCCTCCAGTGCAGACATTTCCTGTGTCGAAATGTTTGGCCTCATATACATACTGGGATGAGTATTTCTTCTCAACATAGCTACATCTCTTTTGACCACTTCAGTGAAGCATTCTAAAGCATGTGAATTGACAAGTGGAACAAAATCACTTTTTAGGTACAAATCAAACTGTTTCAAAGTAAGTTGACCATCAGCATTACCAGATTCATTAGCATTCACCTTCATGGCGTCAGTGGAACCGGAGTCGAACCACACCCTCAGTTTAAGATTCCTGAGGAGGCGGTTCAAGTCCAGTTCCAACTGAAACCAATCCGGCTTAGCCTGTGGGCAAAAGGACAATCCCTTATTTAGGGCTTTCAATTCATGTTCAGTCAATGTATAGGATGAAATGTTGACCACCACGTTCGATTCTATTTTTTCTTGTTGGTATTCAGCTGTTTGGAGTTGTTGGTCCTCATTAATCTCTGCGCTCTGGTTTTTCCAGGCTCTTCTATGTCTGAGCCCTCCCCGTCTTGTGGGGCGTCTCCCATAGCAACTCGTGAGCCTAAAAAAGTTCCAGATTGGCTAGAATTAGGGTCATCATTGGCATCTTTGTTTCTCACCCATTTGTTGGTTTCTTTATTACGTTTAGGTGTTTTCTTTGATAAAGGACCCCTGTCCATACGCCAGGGTTGCTCCCAGACATAAACATGGCCAGACGTATAATCACTCTGATCTCTATGCCATTTTGATCTTTTGACCTCCTCCAGATCTTTCCGCATTTTATCCAAAAACAATCGTTGTTTCTCAAGGAATGTATCAGCCTCATTAGTGGACACAGTTGCCTTCAACTGTTGTTCAGTGTCCTGCAATTTGCCTTTCAGCACGGCCATTTCCTTCTGAGAAAACTCAATATTGAGCAACATAATGTCCATCGCATATTTATTCGATATAGCTTCAAAACGTGCTCTAAAATCACCATCTTGTGAAAACATATTCGGCTTTAGGCGGGATCACATGCCCCTTGGTATGCGTTTACTTTTGTAGTACTGAGCCAACGTCAGTGTATGTAGCTCAGTGGATAATAATTTTTTCGACGTGCCTTCATAATCCCTCTTAATATTAATCGCGGAGGGTACATCAAGGAAGGCAGCATTACCCTCTACATTTCCCATAATCCTCTGTATGTCCACATCACTATAGGCAAAGACATGTATGTCACTGTCCCCATATTGGGACATACTACCTTGAATGTTGGTAGGATCGGGTGCAGCGCCTTCGGTCGACAATAGATCCATAAAAAGATTATATGTTGGTGAAACCACTTGCGATCTAAAGACCAGGTTAAATAACCATAGGCAGTCTATTAGGAATAAAAGAAGAGATCTGCCTGTATCAAAGCATTTTGCCGAAAAAAATCATAAAGAAAGTGATTTGAAATTTATGATTATAGATCATGTTAAACCATTGGAAAGAGGAGGTGATCGATTAAGTAAATTAAAAAAAACTGAACTTAGGTGGATTTTTCGGCTCGATACCCTAAAACCCAAAGGGTTAAATGTAGAATTTAGGGTGACAGGAGGAATGGTTAGCTAGATACCCAGCTTACATAGCCTATACCCTGATGTTGTCTGCTCTCTATATGCAGTGAATTAAATGGAAACTACAATGATTTGCCTGATGACATAGATGGATGTTGACTTTTCTTGCCAGTGCCGGGCCGTATATAGATGGAGACGAGATAAATATTTGAGGTATGGAGGCATGATACTCTTGCCCGAAAACATTACCTAAAAAAAGATGGTGGATAGGTACTCGTGATGGGGCGTGAACGATCTGTCCATACGCTGGCGCAGACTTGTCTGTGTGCGGCGCCTGGACGTGATCGACCGTACGTCATCGCGTTGGTTTCCACCATAGAGGTGACGTGACGTAGGAGCATTAGAAGCTGCGTGAACGGAACAGGGCTGAGTACATGCGCAGTAAGGAGTAGAGGACGCGGATGAGTGGCGTGTTCAGACACATGTAGAGACGCCTTCTCCATAAACCTTCTCCACAAATTTTCCCGGTTCTCCAGCAGGCTTAAGGCAAGGTAATACAAGTCAAGAATTTTTTTAAAAAAACTGCACGGTTCACTTTATTATATACACTTTATGTACACATATTATGATGAATTACTATTGAATGTAACACTGATGTACTGTTATTGAAGTTGATATGCACGGCAATATATGAAGTTAATTATATGAATTGTAGTCCACCCAGGAATGGGAGTGCACTAGTACTCTATTGGCTGATAATGGATTGTGTCATGCTGTAGAGTTGTATTTATTTTTGCACTATGCACTTTTTTGTTCACTTGACTTGAAAATGGTCCTGTGAGAGGACCGAAACGTTGTCTGACATGTGTGAATAAAATTCACTTTTTTACTCAAAGGAGTGCTGCGGACTTTCCTTCTCTACTGAATTTGTCCCATATCGAGGGACCACCGCGGGCACCTGCATTTATTTCTGCACTAAAGGGAGTGCTGCCTGAATCTTTTTATGGATCTATTGTCGACCGAAGGCGCTGCACCCGATCCTACCAACATTCAAGGTAGTATGTCCCAATATGGGGACAGTGACATACATGTCTTTGCCTATAGTGATGTGGACATACAGAGGATTATGGGAAATGTAGAGGGTAATGCTGCCTTCCTTGATGTACCCTCCGCGATTAATATTAAGAGGGATTATGAAGGCACGTCGAAAAAATTATTATCCACTGAGCTACATACACTGACGTTGGCTCAGTACTACAAAAGTAAACGCATACCAAGGGGCATGTGATCCCGCCTAAAGCCGAATATGTTTTCACAAGATGGTGATTTTAGAGCACGTTTTGAAGCTATATCGAATAAATATGCGATGGACATTATGTTGCTCAATATTGAGTTTTCTCAGAAGGAAATGGCCGTGCTGAAAGGCAAATTGCAGGACACTGAACAACAGTTGAAGGCAACTGTGTCCACTAATGAGGCTGATACATTCCTTGAGAAACAACGATTGTTTTTGGATAAAATGCGGAAAGATCTGGAGGAGGTCAAAAGATCAAAATGGCATAGAGATCAGAGTGATTATACGTCTGGCCATGTTTATGTCTGGGAGCAACCCTGGCGTATGGACAGGGGTCCTTTATCAAAGAAAACACCTAAACGTAATAAAGAAACCAACAAATGGGTGAGAAACAAAGATGCCAATGATGACCCTAATTCTAGCCAATCTGGAACTTTTTTAGGCTCACGAGTTGCTATGGGAGACGCCCCACAAGACGGGGAGGGCTCAGACATAGAAGAGCCTGGAAAAACCAGAGCGCAGAGATTAATGAGGACCAACAACTCCAAACAGCTGAATACCAACAAGAAAAAATAGAATCGAACTGTGGTGGTCAACATTTCATCCTATACATTGACTGAACATGAATTGAAAGCCCTAAATAAGGGATTGTCCTTTTGCCCACAGGCTAAGGCCGGATTGGTTTCAGTTGGAACTGGACTTGAACCGCCTCCTCAGGAATCTTAAACTGAGGGTGTGGTTCGACTCCGGTTCCACTGACGCCATGAAGGTGAATGCTAATGAATCTGGTAATGCTGATGGTCAACTTACTTTGAAACAGTTTGATTTGTACTTAAAAAGTGATTTTGTTCCACTTGTCAATTCACATGCTTTAGAATGCTTCTCTGAAGCGGTCAAAAGAGATGTAGCTATGTTGAGAAAAAATACTCATCCCAGTATGTATATGAGGCCAAACATTTCGACACAGGAAATGTCTGCACTGGAGGGATTGTCCAGTAACCCCGATCTCACCATCAAACCCGCAGATAAGGGTGGTGGGATCGTGGTGATGGACACCATTCAGTATGTTAAGGAGATAAGAAGACAATTGAGCGAACCTGGCGTCTACGAGCCATTGGCCAGGGACCCCAGGTTCGACATTGCAAGGAAAATTGATGCACATCTGACTGAGGCGATGCAGAGTGGCATTATTGATGGACAACTTAAGGATTTTTTGGTGGTGAAGTCCCCGGTTACACCCACGATATATGCATTACCAAAGATACATAAAAGGTTGGTTGACCCTCCAGGTCGGCCGATAATTTCGGGTAGGGGCTCTATACTATCCAATATTAATGTATTTCTGGATAAGATACTGAGAGAATATGCTATGGGTGCTAGATCGTATGTTAGGGATACCGGAGACTTCATCACCAAGATCAAAGGGATGCAGGTACCAAGGGGGGCCATCATAGCCTCCTTTGACATAGTGTCATTGTACACCTCGATTGACCACAACAAAGGCTTGTCGGCTGTGGCGGAGATGTTGGCACATTCGGAGCATCCCGCCCCAGTTCGACAATTTATATTGACATTGTTGGAATTGTCCTTGAGGAACAATTATTTTGTGTTCCAGGGACAATTTTTCTTGCAGAAGATGGGCGCGGCGATGGGCTCTAATGCCGCGCCCACTTATGCAAATATTTTTGTGCGGTCATTTGAGGAGCGTCTCGTCTATGTATCTCCCCACTTCAATCAAGTGTTGTCGTGGTGGAGATACGTGGATGACATTTTCCTCATTTGGGATGGCACCATGGATCAGTTGATGGATTTTCACGTATACTTGAACTCCCTTGATCGGGAGATCCAGTTTACGTTAACGGCATCGACTGACCGGGTGCAATACTTGGATACACAAGTATACATTGAAGATGAACAGGTGCATATGGATTTAAACATTAAGGCCACAGATAAGAATACATTGTTGCATTTTACAAGTGGGCACCCAAGAAGGATGGTAGATTCTCTGCCGTTTAGCCAAATGCTTCGGGTGCGGAGAATTGTTGATAAGGATGAGAATATGTGTACAGCAATGAAAAATATGGAACAATCTTTTATAGACAGGGGATACCCTAGAAAGCTAGTGAAAAGACATGCAGAAAGGGCTAAAAAAATCTCTAGAGATGAGTTATTGACCCCGAAAACTAGGAGAAATAATGACAGAATGCCGTTTGTATCATCATATAACGAGTTGAGTCCTGAAATTGAAAAAATAATAAGGCGACATTGGAGTTTACTGAGTAGTGGACACCCAAATGTTGCTGCCTTTGGAAGTGTGCCGATGATGGCATATAGAAGAGCAGGCAACATCAGGGATAAGGTAGTACACTCCAAAGTACCAGATAAAGGACAATCCAGACAGACATTCCTCAAAACAAGGCGCACGGGCTCTTTCCCGTGTCTGGGATGTGTGAACTGTAAACTGATGGCCAAGGGATCGACGTTCGCACATCCAGACACGGGTGAGACCTTTGATATAGTGCATTATCTCACCTGTGATTCGTCATGGGTGATATATGTACTATGGTGCCCTTGTAAAAAATTATATGTTGGTGAAACCACTTGCGATCTAAAGACCAGGTTAAATAACCATAGGCAGTCTATTAGGAATAAAAGAAGAGATCTGCCTGTATCAAAGCATTTTGCCGAAAAAAATCATAAAGAAAGTGATTTGAAATTTATGATTATAGATCATGTTAAACCATTGGAAAGAGGAGGTGATCGATTAAGTAAATTAAAAAAAACTGAACTTAGGTGGATTTTTCGGCTCGATACCCTAAAACCCAAAGGGTTAAATGTAGAATTTAGGGTGACAGGAGGAATGGTTAGCTAGATACCCAGCTTACATAGCCTATACCCTGATGTTGTCTGCTCTCTATATGCAGTGAATTAAATGGAAACTACAATGATTTGCCTGATGACATAGATGGATGTTGACTTTTCTTGCCAGTGCCGGGCCGTATATAGATGGAGACGAGATAAATATTTGAGGTATGGAGGCATGATACTCTTGCCCGAAAACATTACCTAAAAAAAGATGGTGGATAGGTACTCGTGATGGGGCGTGAACGATCTGTCCATACGCTGGCGCAGACTTGTCTGTGTGCGGCGCCTGGACGTGATCGACCGTACGTCATCGCGTTGGTTTCCACCATAGAGGTGACGTGACGTAGGAGCATTAGAAGCTGCGTGAACGGAACAGGGCTGAGTACATGCGCAGTAAGGAGTAGAGGACGCGGATGAGTGGCGTGTTCAGACACATGTAGAGACGCCTTCTCCATAAACCTTCTCCACAAATTTTCCCGGTTCTCCAGCAGGCTTAAGGCAAGGTAATACAAGTCAAGAATTTTTTTTAAAAAACTGCACGGTTCACTTTATTATATACACTTTATGTACACATATTATGATGAATTACTATTGAATGTAACACTGATGTACTGTTATTGAAGTTGATATGCACGGCAATATATGAAGTTAATTATATGAATTGTAGTCCACCCAGGAATGGGAGTGCACTAGTACTCTATTGGCTGATAATGGATTGTGTCATGCTGTAGAGTTGTATTTATTTTTGCACTATGCACTTTTTTGTTCACTTGACTTGAAAATGGTCCTGTGAGAGGACCGAAACGTTGTCTGACATGTGTGAATAAAATTCACTTTTTTACTCAAAGGAGTGCTGCGGACTTTCCTTCTCTACTGAATTTGTCCCATATCGAGGGACCACCGCGGGCACCTGCATTTATTTCTGCACTAAAGGGAGTGCTGCCTGAATCTTTTTATGGATATATATATATATATATATATATATATATATATATATACACACATACATACAGGTCCTTCTAAAAAAATTAGCATATTGTGATAAAGTTCATTATTTTCTGTAATGTACTGATAAACATTAGACTTTCATATATTTTAGATTCATTACACACCAACTGAAGTAGTTCAAGCCTTTTATTGTTTTAATATTGATGATTTTGGCATGCAGCTCATGAAAACCCCAAATTCAAAAAAACCCATCAAAATCTAAAAAAATTAGCATATTTCATCCGACCAATAAAAGAAAAGTGTTTTTAATACAAAAAAAAGTCAACCTTCAAATAATTATGTTCAGTTATGCACTGAATACTTGGTCGGGAATCCTTTTGCATAAATGACTGCTTCAATGCGGCGTGGCATAGAGGCAATCAGCCTGTGGCACTGCTGAGGTGTGATGGAGGCCCAGGATGCTTCGATAGCGGCCTTAAGCTCATCCAGAGTGTTGGGTCTTGCGTCTCTCAACTTTCTCTTCCCAATATCCCACAGATTCTCTATGGGGTTCAGGTCAGGAGAGTTGGCAGGCCAATTGAGCACAGTAATACCATGGTCAGTAAACCATTTACCAGTGGTTTTGGCACTGTGAGCAGGTGCCAGGTCGTGCTGAAAAATGAAATCTTCATCTCCATAAAGCTTTTCAGCAGATGGAAGCATGAAGTGCTCCAAAATCTCCTGATAGCTAGCTGCATTGACCCTGCCCTTGATAAAACACAGTGGACCAACAGCAGCAGCTGACATGGCACCCTAGACCATCACTGACTGTGGGTACTTGACACTGGACTTCAGGCATTTTGGCATTTCCCTCTCCCCAGTCTTCCTCCAGACTCTGGCACCTTGATTTCCGAATGACATGCAAAATTTGCTTTCATCCGAAAAAAGTACTTTGGACCACTGAGCAACAGTCCAGTGCTGCTTCTCTGTAGCCCAGGTCAGGCGCTTCTGCCGCTGTTTCTGGTTCAAAATTGGCTTGACCTGGGGAATGCGGCACCTGTAGCCCATTTCCTGCACATGCCTGTACACAGTGGCTCTGGATGTTTCTACTCCAGACTCAGTCCACTGCTTCCGCAGGTCCCCCAAGGTCTGGAATCGGTCCTTCTCCACAATCTTCCTCAGGGTCCGGTCACCTCTTCTCGTTGTGCAGCGTTTTCTGCCACACTTTTTCCTTCCCACAGACTTCCCACTGAGGTGCCTTGATACAGCACTCTGGGAACAGCCTATTCGTTCAGAAATTTCTTTCTGTGTCTTACCCTCTTGCTTGAGGGGGTCAATGATGGCCTTCTGGACAGCAGTCAGGTCGGCAGTCTTACCCATGATTGCGGTTTTGAGTAATGAACCAGGCTGGGAGTTTTTAGAAGCCTCAGGAATCTTTTGCAGGTGTTTAGAGTTAGTTGATTCAGATGATTAGGTTAATAGCTCGTTTAGAGAACCTTTTCATGATATGCTTTTTTGAGATAGGAATTTTGGGTTTTCATGAGCTTGAACTACTTCAGTTGGTGTGTAATGAATCTAAAATATATGAAAGTCTAATGTTTATCAGTACATTACAGAAAATAATTAACTTTATCACAATATGCAATTTTTTTTTAGAAGGACCTGTATATATATATATATATATATATATATATATATATATACAGTGGGATTCGAAAGTTTGGGCAACCTTGTTAATCATCATGATTTTCCTGTATAAATCGTTGGTTGTTACGATAAAAAATGTCAGTTAAATATATCATATAGGAGACACACACAGTGATATTTGAGAAGTGAAATGAAGTTTATTGGATTTACAGAAAGTGTGCTATAATTGTTTAAACAAAATTAGGCAGGTGCATAAATTTGGGCACCACAAAAAAGAAATGAAATCAATATTCAATAGATCCTCCTTTTGCAGAAATTACAGCCTCTAAACGCTCCCTGTAGGTTCCGATGAGAGTCTGGATTCTGGTTGAAGGTATTTTGGACCATTCCTCTTTACAAAACATCTATAGTTCATTCAGGTTTGATGGCTTCCGAGCATGGACAGCTCTCTTTAAGTCACACCACAGATTTTCAACTATATTCAGGTCTGGGGACTGAGATGGCCATTCCAGAACGTTGTACTTGTTCCTCTGCATAAATGCCTTAGTGGATTTTGAGCAGTGTTTAGGGTCGTTGTCTTGTTGAAAGATCCAGCCCCGGCGCAGCTTCAGCTTTGTCACTGATTCCTGGACATTGGTCTCCAGAATCTGCTGATACTGAGTGGAATCCATGGTCCCTCAACTTTGACAAGATTCCCAGTCCCTGCCCTGGTCACACAGCCCCACAGCATGATGGAACCACCACCATATTTTACTGTAGGTAGCAGGTGTTTTTCTTGGAATGCTATGTTCTTTTTCCTCCATGCATAACGCCCCTTGTTATGGCCAAATAACTAAATTTTAGTTTCATCAGTCCACAGCACCTTATACCCAATTGAAGCTGGCTTGTCCAAATGTGCTTTAGCCCACCTCAGGCGGCACTTTTTGTGCTGTGGGCGGAGAAAAGGCTTCCTCTGCATCACTCTCGCATACAGCATCTCCTTGTGTAAAGTGCGCCAAATGGTTGAACGACGCACAGTGACTCCATCTGCAGCAAGATGATGTTGTAGGTCTTTGGTGCTGGTCTGTGGGTTGACTCTGACTGTTCTCACCATTTGTCGCTTATGCCTATCCGAGATTTTTCTTGGTCTGCTACTTCGAGCCTTAACTTGAACAGAGCCTGTGGTCTTCCATTTCCTCAATATGTTCCTAACTGTGGAAACAGGCAGCTGAAATCTCAGACAGCTTTCTGTATCCTTCCCCTAAACCATGATGGTGAATAATCTTTGTCTTCAGGTCATTTGAGAGTTGTTTTGAGACCCCCATGTTGCTACTCTTCAGAGAAAATTAAAAGAGGAGGGAAACTTACAATTGACCCCCTTAAATACTCTTTCTCATAATTGGATTCACCTGTGTATGTAGGTCAGGGGTCACTGAGCTTACCAAGCCAATGTGAGTTCCAATAATTAGTTCTAAAGGTTTTGGAATCAATAAAATGACAACAGTGCCCAAATGTATGCACCTGCCTAATTTTGTTTAAACAATTATAGCACACTTTCTGTAAATCCAATAAACTTCATTTCACTTCTCAAATATCTCTGTGTGTGTCTCCTATATGATATATTTAACTGACATTTTTTATCGTAACAACCAACGATTTATACAGGAAAATCATGACGATTAACAAGGTTGCCCAAACTTTCGCATCCCACTGTATATATATATATATATATATATATATATATATATTTATATTGTGAGGCAGTTACAGGCCTCACGGCTGCTAGGGGATAGATATGGCAGGAGTTTCCATTTCTTCGCTGTCAATCAGCAGGTCAGAGGCCGCACCAGGTGGAACAATCAGTCTGGGATAAGAGCCCAGTCTAGATTGTTAGGAGAAGAAAGAGTCTGTGTGCAGCAGAGGCCTGGGAAGGCTCTGTACAAGTGGGCTCAGCTGAGTTGGCTGAGGGGCCACGGGGCTCACAGCTTTATCGTACCTCACAGTGCATTGGTGATACCACTATAGAGGCATGTGAGAACTTGGCTGTGAGTTGGTCTCTAGCACTGTTCAGACCCTGTTCACACACCATGGGCAGTTAAGTGGTAGGACCCCATGCGTGCTGAGACACTGTGATGTGGTGCACGAGGGGCTCCGATATGATCCTGACTAAAATATATTGGCAAAGTTCTCAGCTTTTAACATCGGCTTGAGGAATTAGCTGGTATTGTCAGTTGCGTATCATTTTGGTGCATTTTTTGCAGTGATCCATACATTTTTTACAATTACTAAAAAATATATAAAATATATAAATCTAATTTAACCTTTATTTCTGAAACATTTTGTGACAGAACTTGAACTCACAGCTTCTGCATAATAGCCCAGAACTTTTCTTTTTCTTTTTTTTTTCTTTTTTTTTAAGTAACTGGCTATGCAGCTATTATAGCTGAGTGGTTAATAGAATTGCCTCTAATGCAAAAGGTTGTGAGTTCGAATCCTGGCCGAAACTTTTCTGAAATACAGGCTAAATTAGATTTAAATACACTGGAGTGTCTTCAAGCACTGACTCCATATTTGGACATAGCTACAGTATATATGTAGTCAGAGCAGGGACTCCTAAGCAGCGGACTCACACTGAGGGATTCCCTCACTATACAGTGATCTTCTGCAAAGAAATAGAGGCTAAATTAGATTTAAATACACTGACTCGAGCATCGCGCTCGAGCACACGTGGTGTTCGGCCAAGCATAGCGATGCTCAAGCCGAACTGGCCGAGCATGCTCGCTCAACACTAGCAGTCACCATTTTAGGAAAAAAAATATTCGTGACAACGAAGTTAGAGGAAATTCGGATTCCTGACTAACTGAATTTTTCCTGAAAATCAGATCAAATTCAATTAGTTTCACTTCGATTTGCACTCTACTAATCTGTCACTAATGTAGGAGAGATGAAATTGTGCACAAAAACCAACATTTATGATAATATAAACCAAGGTACTTTGTTCCTAAGGCCTCTTTCCCATGAGTGTGTCCGGATAAGGTTCAGATGCGTTGCAGAAAACCCACGCGAGTAGGTACGCAATTGCAGTCAGTTTTGACTGCGATTGCGTTCCGTTGCTCAGTTTTTATCGCGCGGGTGCAATGCATTTTGCACACGTGTGATAAAAAACGGAATGTGGTACCCAGACAGAAGTTCAGGTTTGGGTTTAAGGTTGTGTAGATTGTATTATTCTCCCTTATAACATGTTTTTTTTAACCCCTCCAGCCCTATTGTACTATGCATTCTGTATTCAGAATGCTATTATTTTCTCTTATAGACATTATTTTACCTTATTTCCTAGCAACCGTGCGGGAAAATCGCACCGCATCCGCACTTGCTATCGTTCAACTGACGCATTGCACCTGCGCGGGAAAACTCGCCCGTGTGAAAGGGGCTTAAGGGTTAAGAAAATTCAAGCTAAAGTGTAATGCTTTTTCCTTATTTTCTGGGCTGCATTTAAAAGCAAAAAAGGTTTGCAAAATAAGATAGCGAGCTAGAGGCATGCTAAGAAAAGACGTCCAAAGAAAGCATATTCTAAGTCGAGCTCAGACGAGAAGCTTGGCTGAAGCCTGATTCATAAGATCTCAGCTTGTAGGGAGAGGTTATTGTAATGAGATAATGGCATGGAATAGGCACAGAAGAAGCAGTGCTAGCTGTGTGGAGGGTTACACAGTCATTTTCTTTCCATAGTAGACTTGAATTTGCTTCCTTTCTGATGTGACGGAGTTGCTTTCTGTAGTTATAATGGGATGCAAAGCTCTGCTGCAGGCACTGGGTCACCCAATGATATCAAACAGATAAAACACAAAAGTTCACTTATAAAGCAACGCAATGAAAGTATTCCTGATACTCTTTATATTAAATCATTCTGGTAAGGCAGCGGTCTCCAACCTGTGACCGGACCCCCACCGATATAAACTTGTGACATATCTCTATGATATGTCAGAGCTTTATTGAAATTGCATCGACTCTTTAATGCGAGCAGAAAAGGTGTAGATTGTTTATAATATTCTCTCATAAACTGTGTGCATGTTAATTTCATGAGATATCTTAACAGAAACTTAAAGGAAATGTGTTCCCAGAAAATGACCTATTGTTTATATCACATTCCTATGTTTAACACATTTTGTAAGTATTTTATTTGTCATCTTTCATGTCAGTGTCTATATTTAGACAAAAAACATAAAATCCTGTAGTTTTCGCACTGACCACTAAGACTAATAATTGGAGCTACTTCTTGGTCGACACAGATCAGTTTACTTCAGTTATCTGCTTATCTGTCATTCTAATCCTGCCTGTAATGATATCACCTCTGTGTACAGGGAGTGCAGAATTATTAGGCAAATGAGTATTTTGACCACATCATCCTCTTTATGCATGTTGTCTTACTCCAAGCTGTATAGGCTCGAAAGCCTATTACCAATTAAGCATATTAGGTGATGTGCATCTCTGTAATGAGAAGGGGTGTGGTCTAATGACATCAACACCCTATATCAGGTGTGCATAATTATTAGGCAACTTCCTTTCCTTTGGCAAAATGGGTCAAAAGAAGGACTTGACAGGCTCAGAAAAGTCAAAAATAGTGAGATATCTTGCAGAGGGATGCAGCACTCTTAAAATTGCAAAGCTTTTGAAGCGTGATCATTGAACAATCAAGCGTTTCATTCAAAATAGTCAACAGGGTCGCAAGAAGTGTGTGGAAAAACCAAGGCGCAAAATAACTGCCCATGAACTGAGAAAAGTCAAGCGTGCAGCTGCCAAGATGCCACTTGCCACCAGTTTGGCCATATTTCAGAGCTGCAACATCACTGGAGTGCCCAAAAGCACAAGGTGTGCAATACTCAGAGACATGGCCAAGGTAAGAAAGGCTGAAAGACGACCACCACTGAACAAGACACACAAGCTGAAACGTCAAGACTGGGCCAAGAAATATCTCAAGACTGATTTTTCTAAGGTTTTATGGACTGATGAAATGAGAGTGAGTCTTGATGGGCCAGATGGATGGGCCCGTGGCTGGATTGGTAAAGGGCAGAGAGCTTCAGTCCGACTCAGACGCCAGCAAGGTGGAGGTGCAGTACTGGTTTGGGCTGGTATCATCAAAGATGAGCTTGTGGGGCCTTTTCGGGTTGAGGATGGAGTCAAGCTCAACTCCCAGTCCTACGTCCAGTTTTTTGAAGACACCTTCTTCAAGCAGTGGTACAGGAAGAAGTCTGCATCCTTCTAGAAAAACATGATTTTCATGCAGGACAATGCTCCATCACACGCGTCCAAGTACTCCACAGCGTGGCTGGCAAGAAAGGGTATAAAAGAAGAAAATCTAATGACATGGCCTCCTTGTTCACCTGATCTGAACCCCATTGAGAACCTGTGGTCCATCATCAAATGTGAGATTTACAAGGAGGGAAAACAGTACACCTCTCTGAACAGTGTCTGGAAGGCTGTGGTTGCTGCTGCACGCAATGTTGATGGTGAACAGATCAAAACACTGACAGAATCCATGGATGGCAGGCTTTTGAGTGTCCTTGCAAAGAAAGGTGGCTATATTGGTCACTGATTTGTTTTTGTTTTGTTTTTGAATGTCAGAAATGTATATTTGTGAATGTTGAGATGTTATATTGGTTTCACTGGTAAAAATAAATAATTGAAATGGGTATATATTTGTTTTTTGTTAAGTTGCCTAATAATTATGCACAGTAATAGTCACCTGCACACACAGATATCCCCCTAAAATAGCTAAAACTAAAAACAAACTAAAAACTACTTCCAAAAATATTCAGCTTTAATATTAATGAGTTTTTTGGGTTCATTGAGAACATGGTTGTTGTTCAATAATAAAATTAATCCTCAAAATTACAACTTGCCTAATAATTCTGCACTCCCTGTATAGATAAGACAGGATCCACAATTCACAATAGCGGATTGTCAATGCTTATCTATTCTTTCCTTGTATAATGACCTCTGCATCGGTCACAAAGCATGCCTAGAAGACTCTCCCATAGAAGACAATGAGGTCCCCTGACCATTGTATCTATGGCCCATGGGGCTGCTACAAAGCAATTTTCTTAATGCTTTCTAAAAGATGGTCGCCCCCATAATCATGTTCAGGAAATAGAATAAAAAAAAAATCAGTAGTTAGCAAATAGAAACTGATTAGAAAACAGCATATGTGTTGTTATCTGGTTTTAATTGGCAGAAAAAAAAATGTTGACATATTCTCCTTAACCCCTTCAATACCGAGCCACTTTCACCTTAAAGGAAACCTGTCACCTCTACTATGCTACCCTCACTGAGAGTTTTTAAATGTTCATTGTGTTACCCTAAACATATAAATTACACTTTTAATTTAATTTGCAGACAAATTCAATAAGTATTATGCATTTTTGTACTTCCCGCCATTTATGCAAATTAACATTAAAGAGTCATATCTTACTTGTGTGACCAGAGAAGAGTCATATTTTCAAGCTCTGACTAATCTCAGGTTAATTTGCATATTTATCAAGTCAGGTTTTTTTACACAATAAAAGCACACAGAGCTATGGGGACTGGGTATTGCGGATGTGCTAGCGGCCATCTAGCAACCCATGTCCTCAGCTCTATACCCAAAATCCCGGTGACAGGTTCCCTTTAAATCCCTGGCCGATTTTTGCAAATCTGACATGCGTCACATTATGTTGTAATACCTTTAAAACACTTTTACTTATTGAGGCCATTCTGAGATTGTTTTCTCATCACATATTGTACTTCATGACAGTGGTAAAATTGAGCTAAAAATAATATAATTTTTATTTATTAAAAAAAATACCAAATTTACCAAAAATGTGGAAACATTTGCAAATTCCAAAATTTCCAATTTTCTACTTTTATAATAGATAGTAATAACTCCCAAAATAGTTACTACTTTACATTCCCCACATGTCTAGTTCTTGTTTGGATAATTTTGTGAATGCCATTTTATTTTTTGGGACATTAGAAGGATTAGAAGTTTAGAAGCACATCTTGAAATTTTTCAGAAAATTTCCAAAACCCACTTTTTAAGGAGCAGTTCAGGTCTGAAGTCCCTTTGTGAGGCTTACATAATAGAAACTACCCAAAATGACCCCATATTAGAAACTACACCTCTCAAAGGTATTCAAAACTGATTTTACAAACTTTGTTAACCCTTTAGGTGTTCCACAAGAATTAATTAAAAATGGAGATGAAATTTCAGAATTTCACTTTTTTGGCAGATTTTCAATTTTAATAAAAAAAATCTGCTAACAAAGCAAGGGTTAACAGCCAAGCAAAACTAAATATTTATTGCCATAATTCTGTAGTTTACAGAAACACCCCATATGTGGTCGTAAACTGCTGTACAGGCATACTGCATTGTGCAGAAGGAAAGGAACTCCATATGGTTTTGGGAAAACAGATTTCACTGGGATAATTTTAAGCTGCCATGTCACATTTGAAGACCCCCTGATGCACCCATAGAGTAGAAACTCCCAAAAAAGACCCCATTTTCAAACTACGGGATAAAGTGGCAATTTTGTTGGTACTATTTTAGGGTAAATATGATTTTTGGTTGCTCTGTATTATGCTTTTTGTGAGGCAAGGTAACAAAAGCACCGTTTTTATTTTTTGTTATTTAAAATGTTCATCTGACATATTAAATCATGTGCTATCTTTATAGAGCAGGTTGTTACAGACGCAACTAATTTTTTTTATGGTGTTTACCTGAGGGGTTAGCTCATGTGATATTTTTATACAACAGGTTCTTACAGACACCGAGATGCCTAATATGTATACTTTTTTTATTTTTTTATTTTTTACACAATAACAGCATTTTGGAATAAAAAAATTATGTTTCAGTGTCTCCATATTCTGAGAGCCATAGTTTTTTTTATTTTTTGGGCGATTATCTTAGGTAGGGTCTTATTTTCTGCGGGATAAGATGACAGTTTGATTGGTACTATTTTAAGGTGCATATGACTTTTTGATCGCTTGCCATTACACTTTTTGTGATGTAAGGTGACAAAACAAGGCTTTTTGACACAATTTTTATTTTTACGGTGTTTATCCAAGGGGTTACGTCATGTGGTATTTTTATAGAGCAGATTGTTACGAATGCGGCGTTACCCAATATGTATACTTTATTTTTTTATTACATTTAACACAATAAAAGCATTTTTGAAACAAATAAATCATGTTCAGTGTCTCCATAGTGTGAGAGGCATAGTTTTTTTTTTTTTGGGCTATTGTCTTAGGTAGGGCTCATTGTTTTGCGGAATGAGATGACGGTTAGATTGGTATTATTTTGGGGGGCATATGCCTTTTTGATCGCTTGGTGTTGCACTTTTAGTGATGTAAGGTGATAAAAAAAATTGTTTCTTGTTACAGTTATTTGTGGTGAAAGCGTTTAGTGGCCTATTTCAGTACAAAAAGAAAAATATATACGCATTTCACTTCTGCAGTTTTATGCGGTGAAAGCTTTAAGTGCCCTATTTCAGTACAGAAAGAAAAATATATACGCATTTCCCTTCTGCAGTTATATTTGGTAAAAGCGTTTAGTGGCCTATTTCAGTACAGAAAGAAAAATATATACATACTTCACTGTTGCAGTTATTTGTGGGGAAAGCGTTTAGTGGCCTATTTCAGTACAAAAACAAAAATATATTTGTCGCTTTTAGGGGTGTGCCAGGCCATGCACAGAGAAGTGGCAGAGACCTAAATCTTTCTGGTGCAGGCAGAGGTTGCAGCATAGTAAGGGGACGTGGCAGCAGGAGTCGCAGCGAGAGGCTGAGCTCCCGGTGTCATCTAGCGGTCGTGTCTTGGCCAGCAACCCAGCGGTTCTTGATTGGTTAACTCAGTCATCCACTTCATCCCAAGTGACATCAGACACCCCCAGCCAACAGTCGGTGGGTTCGTCAGACACAATCCTTAGTTGGCATGGCCCAGGAGCAGGACCTGTGCCCTCACCTGTCCTCAACTTGCCTCTGTCCTTTGTTGTTCCCTCAGCCAAAGAAGTATTGTATGCTGTGGGCTCAGCTCCACTATACAGCGAGGACGAGCTACTAGAGGACAGTCAGCAGCTACTGCCCAGCCAAGATCTGGAGGAGACATCTGCCGCTTCCTCCGCTAGGCGGGAAAGTAGTGAAAAGGAAAGAGGAAAGTGGCATGGGAGGTGGTGTTGCGAGCAGTCAGGCTCCTGGCCCAGAGACTGTTGAGGAGCACATCAGTGGCGTGCAGACACTACTGGATGATAATGAAGCCGATCACACTTGGGGGCCGGGTGCAGAAGGGGCTTCATCATCATCATCATCAGGAAAAGAGTGGGAGGTCGGGAACAAAACGTGCCTGCGGTAGACCACCTGCTTCGCAGCAGCCTACCTGCCCGGGAAGTAGTGGTGCAGGGATTCATGGTCTGATATGTGATGTTTCCACCCATTGGTATTCCACCCTCCATATGTTGGACCGACGATACGAACAGAGAAAGGCCAGCAACGATTGCTTGATGATACAAGTGGATAGGAGTACTCCCAGCCAGTGGCAGCTCATGCGTGACACCTGGAGTTTGCTCAAGCCCTTTGAGGACGCCACGTTATTTGTCAGTCGCCAGGAGTGCGGGATGAACAACATCATTCCACAGCTTCATGTCCTGATAACAATGGCTGGTTAGGGGACTGGAGACGTCGAGCTTAGATCTCACGGCCACATGGGGGCTGAACTGGAAGAGGTGGAGGAGGACATTGGAGCACAGGCAATGTGTAGAGAAATGGGTGGCCTTATTTTACTCCCACTGAGAGGCAGGACAAACTGAAGTACTACAGAGTTGTAGTGATGAGCGGGCAATATTCAAATTTGCGATATTTCGCAAATATTTGGTCAAATATTCATCATAAATTTGCAAATTCGAGAATTCGCTATTTTTTTATTGATAGCGAAATTTGTAATATTCGCGTAATGCGTGCGCAATACAGGCGTGGGTCACTTTTACTACATGTTTGAAGCTGCTAGAAGTTTACTGAGACTGGAGAAAATGGTTGGCATGGCAGAACAGTACAATAGCTTTATATGCAGATAGAGTGCTCCAAAATATTTGCGAATGCGCAAATCGGTAATTATTGATGCACATATTTTTGCACAATACGTGCACGTTCACATTTTAGCAGGTCTGACTACATATTACTGATTGGTGCATTAAGTATTGTTGTAACCTTGTGACATCACAGCACTATGTGCGTAGCATGTATGTATGGACAGCAGAATCACACTACTTTAACACCTATCAGCTACACTATATCACTATGCAACCTACACTGACTGTCTCCCACTAACTATCTGTATTTTATATATGAGCTAACTAGCTAATGTAATTACACAGCAAAGCACAGAGCACAGCAATGACACTGCTGTCCCTCTCAGAACTGCAAAAATCGACTGATGGGGGGGTTCTTATATAGTAAAGGGGTAGTCAACTTTCCTATTGGTTGCTAGGGATGTTGCTAAGCTCAGACAAAGAAAGACATTGCAGCCTTCTCATTAGCCCACAAGCAAGAAGCAGGGAGGGATCATGGGTTGAGATGGAAAAAAAAAAATCTAGAATATTCCCGAATACGAATATATAGCACTATATTCTACATCTTTGCAAATTCTGGAAGTGGGATATTCACGATTAAAATTTGAGATTCGAATAGTCGCGATCAACACTAGTCAGTTGGTTGCTGTCTATCTGCGCCATCGTCCATCCTCTGGCAGTTCTGACCGGGGGGGTCCTCTGCGCTCACGTTCCACTGCCATGGCTGCTGGGGTGGGACGGCAGGAGCAGTACCAGCTCCATCAGCAGCAGCCTTAGGGTCCATTTACACGTCCGTGGTGTATTGCTGATCCGCAATACACCCGGCCGGCACTCCCCATAGAACTGCCTATTCTTGTCGGCAATTGCGGACAAGAATAGGACATTTTCTATTATTTTGTGGAGCCGCGGCCCAGAAGTTCCGCATCCCGTTCTGCCCCACTGAGAATAAATGGATGCGGACCCATTTGTGGACATCTGATTGGAGCCTTAGTCTACAACTATCAGAGTTTGCCCTGGAAAAGCTGGTCTGCCCGGCCAGTAGTGTGGCATCAGAGTGGGTGTTTAGTGCGTCGGGGGGCCTTAGTTACCCCAAGTAGAGCTCGCCTGTCCACTCAAAATGTGGAGAGACTGACCTTTATCAAGATGAATCAGGCGTGGATCAGCAAGGATTTCCACACACCAATGCCTGATGCGTCTGATAAGATTATCCATGCCGCCTCACCCAAACCTTGAAAAAAAAGAGACCGGTTTCTTCTGGCTACCTGCCTCAGCTACTACTCTGATGCTGCCACCCGCCTGATGCCACACATCTGATGCCAAGTGCTCCTTCTTTCACCCACCTTCATCAGCAGGTACTGGTATTGGCACCCACCACCCCACTCTGTCGCCGGGTCACTTTGTGGTCTCCTGATGCTGTTGCTGCCATCTCCACACTATGTCACCATCACACTCTGTGGTCTCCTGATGCTGTTGCTGCCATCTCCACACTATGTCACCTTGCCACTCTGTGATATACTGATGCTGCTGCCATATCCACACTATGTCACCTTGCCACTATGTGGTATTCTGATACTGCTGCTGCCCTATCCACACTATGTCACCTTGCCACTCTGTGGTATCCTCCTGATGCTGCTGCTGTCGCCACCTCCAGACTCGGTCATTGTGCCACTCAGTGGCCCTCTTCTGATGCTGCCAACTCCAGATTCACTCATTGTGCCACTCAGTGGCCTCCTCATACTGCTGCCACCTCTAGACTCGGTCATTGTGCCACTCGGTGGCCTTCTCCTAATGGTATGGTGTTCTTTTGGTGATGTGCAGTGTTGTTTTTGGGCCAAACATATCTTTTGGAATTATGGCCAAAAAGTTCAACCTTGGTTTCATCAGACCATAACACCCTTTCCCACATGCTTTTGGGAGACTTCAGATGTGTTTTTGCAAAATGTAGCCTGGCTTGGATGTTTCTCTTCGTAAGAAAAGGCTTTCGTCTTGCCACTCTACCCCATAGCCCAGACATATGAAGAATACGGGAGATTGTTGTCACATGTACCACACAGCCAGTACTTACCAGATATTCCTGCAGTTCTTTTAATGTTGCTGTAGGCCTCTTGGTAGCCTCCCAGACCAGTTTTCTTCTCATCAATTTTGGAGGGACGTCCAGTTCTTGGTAATGTCACTGTTGTGCCATATTTTCTCCACTATGTTCCATGGTATATATAATGCCTTGAAAATTCTTTTGTACCCTTCTCTTGACTGATACCTTTTAACAATGAAATCCCTCTGATGCTCTCTGTGGACCATAGCTTTTGCTTTGAGATGCGACTAAGAAAATTTTAGGAAAGACCAAATAGAGCAGCTTAACTTTATTTGGGGTTAATCAGAGGCACTTTAAATGATGGCAGCTGTATGCTGACTCCTATTTAACATGATTTTGAATGTGATTGTTAATTCTGAACACGGCTATATCCCTAGTTATAAGAGGTTGTGTACACTTATGCAACCACATTATTTTAGTTTTTTTTTGTTTTCTTCCCTCCCCCTAAAATATTTCAGTTTGTTTTTCAATTGAGTGGAACAGTTTAAAGGTCACATTAAAGGTGGAAAAAGTTCTGAAATGATTTATTTCACATTTAGATCACATTTAGAAGCCCACATTAGGAATCCTGATGAGGCCCTGAACATCAGCATATGTTTAGCTGACAGGGGTGAAACCTGGTGACAGAATCCCTTTAATGATTGTTTCATGCAACATTTTACTTGACCAGCTAATTTTAGATATTCTTGGTGGTCATCTGTGCCATTTTGGCCTCAAAACATTACATGACCCCCTACACTACATTACATTATTGACAACTGACAGTTTTTACCTTGACTGGTGGTGGCCTAGGTGTTTTTATCAGCAGGTCTGCTCCAGTCACTGTTATGGGGGGGATCTGTGGATGATATACTAATATGGGGGAATCTGTGGATGGCACCGTGTTATGGAGGGGGATCTGTGGATGGCACCGTGTTATGGAGGGGGATCTGTGGATGGCACCGTGTTATGGAGGGGGATCTGTGGATGGCACCGTTATGGAGGGGGATCTGTGGATGGCACCGTTATGGAGGGGGATCTGTGGATGGCACCGTTATGGAGGGGGATCTGTGGATGGCACCGTTATGGAGGGGGATCTGTGGATGGCACCGTTATGGAGGGGGATCTGTGGATGGCACCGTTATGGAGGGGGATCTGTGGATGGCACCGTTATGGAGGGGGATCTGTGGATGGCACCGTTATGGAGGGGGATCTGTGGATGGCACCGTTATGGAGGGGGATCTGTGGATGGCACCGTTATGGAGGGGGATCTGTGGATGGCACCGTTATGGAGGGGGATCTGTGGATGGCACCGTTATGGAGGGGGATCTGTGGATGGCACCGTTATGGAGGGGGATCTGTGGATGGCACCGTTATGGAGGGGGATCTGTGGATGGCACCGTTATGGAGGGGGATCTGTGGATGGCACCGTTATGGAGGGGGATCTGTGGATGGCACCGTTATGGAGGGGGATCTGTGGATGGCACCGTTATGGAGGGGGATCTGTGGATGGCACCGTTATGGAGGGGGATCTGTGGATGGCACCGTTATGGAGGGGGATCTGTGGATGGCACCGTTATGGAGGGGGATCTGTGGATGGCACCGTTATGGAGGGGGATCTGTGGATGGCACCGTTATGGAGGGGGATCTGTGGATGCCGCACCGTTATGGAGGGGGATCTGTGGATGGCACCGTTATGGAGGGGGATCTGTGGATGGCACCGTTATGGAGGGGGATCTGTGGATGGCACCGTTATGGAGGGGGATCTGTGGATGGCACCGTTATGGAGGGGGATCTGTGGATGGCACCGTTATGGAGGGGGATCTGTGGATGGCACCGTTATGGAGGGGGATCTGTGGATGGCACCGTTATGGAGGGGGATCTGTGGATGGCACCGTTATGGAGGGGGATCTGTGGATGGCACCGTTATGGAGGGGGATCTGTGGATGGCACCGTTATGGAGGGGGATCTGTGGATGGCACCGTTATGGGGGGGGATCTGTGGATGGCACCGTTATGGGGGGGATCTGTGGATGGCACCGTTATGGGGGGGATCTGTGGATGGCACCGTTATGGAGGGGGGATCTGTGGATGGCACCGTTATGGAGGGGGATCTGTGGATGGCACCGTTATGGAGGGGGATCTGTGGATGGCACCGTTATGGAGGGGGATCTGTGGATGGCACTGTTATGGAGGGGATCTGTGGATGGCACTGTTATGGAGGGGATCTGTGGATGGCACTGTTATGGAGGGGATCTGTGGATGGCACCGTTATGGAGGGGGATCTGTGGATGGCACCGTTATGGAGGGGGATCTGTGGATGGCACCGTTATGGAGGGGGATCTGTGGATGGCACCGTTATGGAGGGGGATCTGTGGATGGCACCGTTTTGGAGGGGGATCTGTGGATGGCACCGTTTTGGAGGGGGATCTGTGGATGGCACCGTTATGGAGGGGGATCTGTGGATGGCACCGTTATGGAGGGGGATCTGTGGATGGCACCGTTATGGAGGGGGATCTGTGGATGGCACCGTTATGGAGGGGGATCTGTGGATGGCACCGTTATGGAGGGGGATCTGTGGATGGCACCGTTATGGGGGGGGATCTGTGGATGGCACCGTTATGGGGGGGATCTGTGGATGGCACCGTTATGGAGGGGGGATCTGTGGATGGCACCGTTATGGAGGGGGATCTGTGGATGGCACTGTTATGGAGGGGATCTGTGGATGGCACTGTTATGGAGGGGATCTGTGGATGGCACTGTTATGGAGGGGATCTGTGGATGGCACTGTTATGGAGGGGATCTGTGGATGGCACTGTTATGGGAGGGGGATCTGTGGATCACACATACCGTATATAGCATCTTATGCTATGTGTTATCCACAGATCTCCCTCCATAACAGTGTCATCCACAGATTCCCCTCCATAACAGTGTCATCCACAGATCCCCCTCAATAACAGTGTCATCCACAGATCCCCCTCCCCATAACAGTACACAGATCCCCCTCCATAACAGTGTCATCCACAAACACCCCCCCAATAACAGTGTAATCCACGGATGCCCCTCCCTATAACAGTATACATTTATAAACTGTAATCGGTATCCTGCAGACAGTAACGTTAAATCAGCTCTCATCTTACTAGTGGGGTTTGGATGCAACATCAGATGCTCAGTGCCAGACAGACAGTCTAGTTACACGATTGAGTCTTTTGCCATGAATAGAGACAATATGCTTACCAAGCCCATTGCCTCTAATCTGTAATGACACTTGTTGTGCACAACACTGCAGAACTGGACTTCGCTTATAGTGGTCTCCTTTCCCAAGTCCTAACTGTGGCTCGTGTTACTCAGATACCCCAGGACTTACTGTAGGGCTGAATTATACAATAACTGGACAGTGGCAAAAACCACATAAATGATGCACCTATCAATACTGGCAGAAAACTAGACGCTAGTCTACCTTACATTCAGCTCCCTCCAGTAACAAGCAGTGCGGGGGGCAGCGCTCATTTACTGACGTCACGCGCCTGCGCCGCCTAGTGGGAGGAGCAGGACCGTGACGTCAGTGAGAGAGCGCCGCCCGCACTGCCTGTTACCGGAGTCAGTGTAAGATAGTAAAGAGATGAGCACTGATTTTAAGGTTAACACACTGACACAAAAAAAATATATATATATATGGCTCGGGACCGGCCGGGCCCCCCGGGCGCCTTACTGGGGTATCGGCTTTACCCCCTGATGGCGGCCCTGTACATATATATATATATATATATATATATATAAAATATGAGTTTCCGTCTGTCTGTCTGTCTAGACGTTCTTTATGCATGACCAAATGACTGGACCGATGTTCACCAAATTTGGCACACAGGTACATCAGGTGTCCGGGGAGGTTTTAGATTGGGTCTCAGCTCTCTAGGACGTACCGTTACTGAGATATTCCCCCAAAATTAGCCCCCCCCCCCCAAATTCAAGCCTGCAATTCTTTCTCTTCAAATCCCAACTGCCATAAACACAGTTTTACTCCAGGTTTCCATAACATCCCAGTCATATTTCTTTAAAGGGGCGGTCACTGTGAAAGGGGCGGTCACAGTGAAAGTCACAGGTAAAGGGGCGGTCACAGTGAAAGTCACAGGTAAAGGGGCGGTCACAGTGAAAGTCACAGGTAAAGGGGCGGTCACAGTGAAAGTCACAGGTAAAGGGGCGGTCACAGTGAAAGTCACAGGTAAAGTGGCGGTCATTGTAAAAGTCACAGTTAAATGGGCGGTCACAGTGAAAGTCACAGTTAAAGGGGCGGTCACAGTTAAAGGGGTGGTCACAGTTAAAGGGGTGGTCACAGTTAAAGGGGTGGTCACTGTGAAAGTCACAGTTAAAGGGGCAGTCACAGTGAAAGTCACAGTTAAAGGGGCGGTCACTGTGAAAGTCAGTTAAAGGGGCTGTCACTGTGAAAGTCACAGTTAAAGGGGCGGTCACTGTGAAAGTCACAGTTAAAGGGGCGGACACTGTAGAGGTCACTGTTATGAGGGAAATTTTTTTTTTTTTTTACGACACACGGAAACATAAAATGAAATAGATGAAATATACCCGTGCGAAGCCGGGTCCTTCTGCTAATATATATATATATATATATATATATATATATATATATATATATATATACACACACACACACACACACACACAGGTCCTTCTCAAAAAATTTGCATATTGTGATAAAGTTCATTATTTTCTGTAATGTAGTGATAAACATTAGACTTTCATATATTTTAGATTCATTACACACAACTGAAGTAGTTCAAGCCTTTTATTGTTTTAATATTGATGATTTTGGCATACAGCTCATGAAAACCCCAAATTCCTATCTAAAAGAATTAGCATATCATGAAAAGCTTCTCTAAACGAGCTATTAACCTAATCATCTGAATCAACTAATTAACGCTAAACACCTGCAAAAGATTCCTGAGGCTTTTAAAAACTCCCAGCCTGGTTCATTACTCAAAACCGCAATCATGGGTAAGACTGCCGACCTGACTGCTGTCCAGAAGACCATCATTGACACCGTCAAGCAAGAGGGTAAGACACAGAAAGAAATTTCTGAACGAATAGGCTGTTCCCAGAGTGCTGTATCAAGGCACCTCAGTGGGAAGTCTGTGGGAAGGAAAAAGTGTGGCAGAAAACGCTGCACAACGAGAAGAGGTGACCGGACCCTGAGGAAGATTGTGGAGAAGGACCGATTCCAGACCTTGGGGGACCTGCGGAAGCAGTGGACTGAGTCTGGAGTAGAAACATCCAGAGCCACCGTGTACAGGCGTGTGCAGGAAATGGGCTACAGGTGCCGCATTCCCCAGGTCAAGCCACTTTTGAACCAGAAACAGCGGCAGAAGCGCCTGACCTGGGCTACAGAGAAGCAGCACTGGACTGTTGCTCAGTGGTCCAAAGTACTTTTTTCGGATGAAAGCTAATTTTGCATGTCATTCGGAAATCAAGGTGCCAGAGTCTGGAGGAAGACTGGGGAGAGGGAAATGCCAAAATGCCTGAAGTCCAGTGTTAAGTACCCACAGTCAGTGATGGTCTGGGGTGCCATGTCAGCTGCTGGTGTTGGTCCACTGTGTTTTATCAAGGGCAGGGTCAATGCAGCTAGCTATCAGGAGATTTTGGAGCACTTCATGCTTCCATCTGCTGAAAAGCTTTATGGAGATGAAGATTTCATTTTTCAGCACGACCTGGCGCCTGCTCACAGTGCCAAAACCACTGGTAAATGGTTTACTGACCATGGTATTACTGTGCTCAATTGGCCTGCCAACTCTCCTGACCTGAACCCCATAGAGAATCTGTCGGATATTAGGAATAGAAAGTTGAGAGACGCAAGACCCAACACTCTGGATGAGCTTAAGGCCGCTATCGAAGCATCCTGGGCCTCCATAACACCTCAGCAGTGCCACAGGCTGATTGCCTCCATGCCACGCTGCATTGAAGCAGTCATTTATGCAAAAGGATTCCCGACCAAGTATTGAGTGCATAACTGAACATCATTATTTGAAGGTTGGCTTTTTTTGTATTAAAAACACTTTTCTTTTATTGGTCGGATGAAATATGCTAATTTTTTTAGATAGGAATTTGGGGTTTTCATGAGCTGTATGCCAAAATCATCAATATTAAAACAATAAAAGGCTTGAACTACTTCAGTGGTGTGTAATGAATCAAAAATATATGAAAGTCTAATGTAATCAGTACATTACAGAAAATAATGAACTTTATCACAATATGCAAATTTTTTTAGAAGGACCTGTATATATACACACACACACAAGAAAAATGCCGGCACTGGCTATAATCATAAAAAATTGGGTGTACGTTCCAGGGGAATCGACTTCTTACCCCACCAATGTATCCAGAAAATGGACGGCACTCCAGTTAGATAAAATTAAGTGATTCCTTTATTCAACCATCCGGTGCAACGTTTCGGCTCCAAAATGAGCCTTTTTCAAGCAGAGATACAATGCAAGTGAAAGCAAATATATAAGTGAATCAATCAGTGTACAGGTCATGTGACCACACCCCGCCCAGTGGGTGTGTTACAAAAATGTCAGTGACAAAGTAGCAAACAGAAAAAATAACAATGAAACAACAGGTGATAAGGCAAAGGACAAGATTATACATGTCCCTTATTTGCATACATAATATAAAATCAAGGACAGACCCATCGATCGGGCACAGTAGACTAATCGATGGATGGGTCCAGTGTGCATAAGGCATACAGGGGGCGGAGCAGGGAGACGATCATGTGGACATACCAAGCCGGCGAGTGGCACATTCCATGCAGCCATTCAGCGTTGTATACACACTAGTGCACAGGCGCGGCGCTACACCAATCAGGGACCAGTGGCATGAAAACGTCGAGCATCATCAAAACTGGCCAGTGCTCATGGGTCATCACGACGCCGTTCATTGCAGCCTCCTTGCCTCCGGATGGTTGAATAAAAGGAATCACTTATTTCATCTAACTGGAGTGTTGTCCATTTTCTGGATATATATATATATATATATATATATATATATATATGGGGCGAGCTGTAGTTTTTACTATTTTTGCATACATACTGTACACCTTTTTGATAGCTTTTTATTCAATAATAAAGCTCCCCATAATGCCCCAGTAGTAATAATTCTCCTTATAATGTGACAGTAGAAAAATGCTCCCTTATAATTTGTACCAGTGCAAAAAATGCCCCCTAATAATGTGAACTAGTACAAAAAATACCCCCTCTTAGTGCACCCAGTTGAGCTAATGTCCCCATAGTGCCCCTATAATGTGCCATTATGAAATTCCCCTATATATTGCCTCCAAAAGATGCCCTCATAGTGTCCTCCATAATGTGCCAGCATAAAATAACCCCCCAGTAAATGCCCCATAGTGCTTCTGTCCTCCCCTTCTCTCTAGTGTCCCCATAATGTGCCAGTAAAAAATACCCCTATATAATGCCCCCATAGTGCTCATCCACCACCCAAATTGTGCCCAACAGCATTGTGCCAAATAAAAAATAAATAAATACTAATACTTACCTCTATGCTTTTGGTAGCAATGCAATGCAGGCCTCTTCCGGCCTATGCCCCACGCTGTACACTGCCTGGCTCCGGCAGTGCAACAATGACTTCATTCAGCTCCGCCACAGAATCCAACTGTATCTCTGTCCTGAGGACGGCGATACAAATGAATGTAGAGAGATTAGCGCTACCACAAAGGAAGCACTTGTGAGAGTAATGAGGTCATTGTCAACATCTCTGTGTCGGCCAACTTAATTATTTAATTACTTTGTACCTGAAAATTGAACTACTCTGACACACTCAATTTTCTACAGCCCTGCTGCTATTGCCACCCCAGCTTATCTCCAGGGCTGCCTGATTCGATTGCCTCACCTAATTGGCAGTGCTGCCCTGGGACCCCTACCAGGAGCAGTGGGCCCTGGCACTTGCCCGTGTATGCCGGGTGCTGACAGGCCTGGCAATTGCTTGACTATTGGAAGCCATCCTTCATGTCAGGGCTGCTGGGTCTTAACAGAAACAGATTACCTCTGTCAGTGACTGACGACAGGGCGGGGGACAAATTTCAATTGTAACTGTAGTTCCAGTGGAAAACTGCACAATAAAAAAAATATATATAAATGGCTTTTATGACCTCATGTTATTTAAAAAATATATATGCAAAATATTTAAAAAATATTATAAATACATATGGAAAAAACAATACAGTCATTAAAGTTTTTCACCATCATTTTGCACTCAGTACTCATGAAAAAGTGAAAACAGAATGTTCGAAATCTTCATAAATGTATTAAAAAAGGAAAAACTAAAATATTGCATTGACAGAAGTATTTAAACACTTTACTCAGAACTTAGTTGAACCACCTTTGGCGGTGATTACAGTCTTCGGTCTTCTTGGGTATGATGGCACAAGGTTTGTTCTGGATTTGGGGATTTTCTGCCATTCTTCTCTGCCGATCCTCTGAAGCTGTGTCAAGCTGGATGGGGACAGTCGGTTAACAGCCATTTTCAGGTCTCTCCAGAGATGTTTAATTGGGTTCAAGTCAGGGCTCTGGCTGGGCCTCTCAAAGAAAAATTCACAGAGTTGTCCCTAAGCCACTCCTGTCTTGGTTGTGTGTTTAGGGTTATTGTCTTGTTGGAAGGTGAATCTTTATCGCAGTCTGAAGTCCAAAGCACTCTACATCAGGTTTTTATTAATAATATCTCTGCACTTTGCACCATTCAGCTTTCCCTCAACCCTGATCCGTCTCCCTTTTCTAGCTGCTGAAAACACCCCCACAGTATGATGCCACCAAGCTTCAGTGTAGGGATGAGATTGGACAGGTGATGAGAAATGTCTAGTTTTCTCCAGACATGACGCTGGAGGCCAAAAATTTTCTCCATTGTCTCAAAGACTGAGAATTCTTTAGGTGTTTTTTTTTTTTTTTGTACTCCAGATGGTCTTTCATTTGTCTTTTACAGAAGAGAGGATTGTTTCTATCCAGTCTGCCATAAATCCCAGATTGGTGGTATGCTACAGTGATGGTTGACATTATAGAAGCTTCTTCCATCTGCACACAGGATTTTTGGAATTCAGTCAGAGTGACCGTTGGGTTTGTGGTCACCTCTCTTACCAAAGGCCCTTCTCTCTCGATTACTTCATTTGGCAGAGTGGCCAGCTCCAGGAATAGCTCTGTTTTTCCAAACTTCTTCCACTTAAGACTATAGAGGCAACTGTGCTCTTGGGAACTTTCAGTGCAGCAGATATTTTTTTGTACCCTTCTCTAGATCTGTGCCTCTATAAAATCCTGTTTCTGAGCTCTAAAGGCAGTTCTTTTGTCCTTGTGGCTTGTTTTTTTTCTCTAATATGCATTGTTAGCTGTGAGACCCAATATAGAGACTGCTGTGTCTTCCCAACTAATGTCCAATCAACTGAATTTACCACAGGTGGACTCCAATCAAGGTGTAGAAACATTGCAAAGATGAAATGGGAGGCTCCAGAACTAAAGTGTCATACCAAAGGGTCTGAATACTTATGTCCAAGTGAAATTTTACATTTTCCTTTTTAATAAATTTCTAAAATTAATTTTCACAGAAATGCACTGTACATATTATATCATAATGATAAAACAAAATAGGAAACCCATTTAGTGTACCTATAAATTAGAAGAAAAAAAATTACACAATTAAAACTGAACAAAAACTTAAAGTTAGAGTTTGATCCCATGGTGAATTTAATGTTTTAAGTGTTGAGTTAACATTTGCTACGTCTGTACCTTATGACTGGAGGCATCTAGAATTGCAATTTAGTGCTTGGCAAAGAATAAGATCAATCTACTCCGTTCAGCCTAAGCAAACATAGAAACCTAGTATAAAAAGCAGGAAACTAGTTACTATGAGATCCAATATTACATTTTATTTGTACGATTTCCATTATCAAATAAACCAATCACTTGTAATATAAGCGGGCCGTTCTCAGGCCTCATAGAAAGCAGCATAGTATTTCATTTTTATATTACTTGAGGCCAATGGGTTATTTTTTTATACTTTCATATATTTCTCCCTTTCTTTGTGTCTTTATCGGTAACATCCAGCTTATCATTACAGCATTGCAGGCGCAGGTGCATGCGGTTTCAAGCATTTTTTCATTATAGAGACGTGAATCAGGGTTATGAAATGTTCCTCTATATTGCATTTCCGTTCAAAGAAATATGAAAGCAATTTCCAAATTCCATTTTTCCTAAAACATGCATAATTTATATTGGATTCATTTTTTTTGTGTATTTCATTTAGTCGAAGGGACTTGCAGCTGAGCAGATAAAATGTCTGAGGGTAGCAAAGAATTCATAATACATTAGATTCGAACACTTGATGACCGGCCTCCGCTCCCACATTAAAACTCTTCGATAAAGTATTGTAGTCATTTTCTCAATTGGTAGAGGAGATTATTATCCTCTTAATATTAAATGGGGAGATTGCTGCCTTAATTTATATTTAAGTCTACTTTCTGGGATTGATCTATTATACATGTCTTCTGCTCTCTTGCAGGTGTGGTGGATATGGGAAATTGGATCTAGCAATAATTTACATCACAACTCTATCCTTTATGGCTTTGTCAGTGATGGCCCTAATGCTAGGAGAGTATAGTAATAGTTGATATGACTAAAATGTGTTACCTCTATTTCTAGCTTGTAATTTACGTAGATGGGGCCACAGTAATGTAGAGAAAAAGTATTCATCCTCACCACAGACATACAGATTAAAGGTAGAGATGAGGTAATCAATCCGCCCTTTTCAGGATTCTATTAAGGTCATATTAGGTAACCAAGGAAAAAGGACTGTTGACTCTATTCATTGCACCTAATCGTCCAATAAAAACTTTGCTTAAATGTTGGTGCACTCTATATTATGCCAAGTGAAAATTTCTCCACTTCTGAAGCCAACCACTTATATATCCGCCATTTGTACTTTATCATTCCAAGTGCTCGTTGACATGCAGGACAATGATCGGGAACCAACTGTTCGTTCCCAATCATTGCCAGCTCATTAAGCTGCATTTATTTGAAGCAATCATCTCTTTGGTATGAAAATTAATGATTGTCACAGTGATCAATCATCCCTATACACATTTATTATATATCAGTAGCACATCCCTATTAACACAGCTGAAAAATGCTGATTTTATACATAAATGATGGATTATCTAACAAATAAGAATTTTGCTTATTTGTTAGGTGATTATTGCCCCAATAATATGCCAATGTAAAAGGTCCCTAAAAGACAAATTTAAAGGTCCTTTTACGTAGACCTATGTTACAGGCATTTATCAGGAACAAACCAAACGTTCCTAATAATTGGCTGATCAATAGTGGAGATAAAACCACAATTACATACATGCCTCAATCACATCATCTTAATGTCGCAGCACTCTGCAAACACAAATAAAGTACAATAATGCCATAATTCTAGAAAACATTCTGGTGCTAATGCTACGCTTACCGTATTTTTCGCTTTATAAGATGCACTTTTTCCCCCCAAAAGTGGGGGGGAAATGGCAGTGCGTCTTATAAAGCGAATACTTCGCTGGCCGCTATGCTGCACAGCGCGGCCAGCGAAGTATCAGTGTGAAGGGAGGAGGCGGGGACACTCATGGCGGGGCCCGATGCAGTGACTCTACTCTAATATACCGGCCCCGCAACTGTTAAACATTCAATCTGATCTCTATATCTAATTGTATACGCGTTGTACGGTACTTACTGTAGTACCGAGAGTATAGCATTAAGACGGCGCAGCGCCTGCCGCAGCTCCCTCCTCATGCGCCGCCTACCTGTTCATTCATAAAGTGAGAGAAGCAGGCAGGCGGCGCATGAGGAGGGAGCTAGGGCAGGCAGTGCATGACCGAGGGAGCTGGGGCAGGCGGCGCATGAGGGAGCTGCGTCAGGCGGCGCATGACCGAGGGAGATGCCGGTCTGCGCCGTCTTAATGCTATACTTCCGGTACTACAGTAAGTACCGTACAACACGTATACAATAAGATATAGAGATCAGATTGAATGTTTAACAGTTGCGGGGCCCAGTGTATTAGAGTAGAGTCACTGCACCGGCCCCACCATGAGTGTCTCCGCCTCCTCCCTCTACACTGATCCATCTGATGGGGGATCTGTAGATGACACTTATTGGGATCTGTGGATGACGTAAGTGTCATCCACAGGGCCCCATAAGTGTCATCCACAGAGCCCCATAAGTGTCATCCACAGAGCCCCATAAGTGTCATCCACAGAGCCCCCTAAGTGTCATCCACAGAGCCCCCTAAGTGTCATCCACAGATCTCCCATCAGTGTAATGCACAGATCCCCCCTAAGTGTCATCCACAGAGCCCCATCAGTGTAATGCACAGATCCCCCCTCAGTGTCATCCACAGATCCCCCCCTCAGTGTCATCCACAGATCCCCCTCAGTGTCATCCACAGATCCCCATAACAGTGCGTCATCCACAGATCCCCATAACAGTGCGTCATCCACAGATCCCCATAACAGTGCGTCATCCACAGATCCCCATAACAGTGCGTCATCCACAGATCCCCATAACAGTGCGTCATCCACAGATCCCCATAACAGTGCGTCATCCACAGATCCCCATAACAGTGCGTCATCCACAGATCCCCATAACAGTGCGTCATCCACAGATCCCCATAACAGTGCGTCATCCACAGATCCCCATAACAGTGCGTCATCCACAGATCCCCATAACAGTGCGTCATCCACAGATCCCCATAACAGTGCGTCATCCACAGATCCCCATAACAGTGCGTCATCCACAGATCCCCATAACAGTGCGTCATCCACAGATCCCCATAACAGTGCGTCATCCACAGACTACCAGTAGTTCAAAACCTACCAAAAGCACACCTTCTGGTTCAAAATATTTTTTTCTTATTTTCCTCCTCAAAAACCTAGGTGCGTCTTATCATCAGGTGCGTCTTATAAAGCGAAAAATACGGTATTGAGCAAATTTGAGATTCTTGGCAAATACATTTTGTACAAAATAATTTGGGCCCGTCTGCCAAATGTCAAGGCGATCTCTTTAAGACAGCAACCTAACATTTCATCCTACTTGTTATGTGCCATAATGACCACCATAAAATTCAGGAAGTGCAGGTTCCACATGTATGCTGGGTCCACACTGCTTTTTACCATTTTTGGTGCCATAGCAGCCTCCATTAAATCCAGTGATGCAGGTACCAACATGCATGCTGAGCCCACTCTATACCTCTCCTGGTGCCAAATGGCTCCCAATAAATACAATGAGAGCAGGCTACAGCTTTATACTTACTATAATTAAAATCAGCCTATGAGGCAGACAGGCTAGTCAGGGTGCAAGACCAACAGGAGTCAGCCACACTTCCAGCTCCAGTGCAACTGCAAAAAAAGGGGGTCAGCACATCCCAATGTGCAGGTACACGTAGCCATGGCTAGAGACATACAGGGAAAAAAAAAGGCAATGCAGCAGCACTCTGCAAACACAAATAAAGTACAATAATGCCATAATTATAGAAAACATTCTGGTGCTAATGCTATGCTTATTTAGTAAATTTTTGGTGCCATAACGGCCTCCATTAACCTGCATCCCTGGATTTATTTTTATTTTGCGGAAGCAGGTATATCACAGGCATCAATCAATATTTGGTGGAAACAGGTATATTGAACCCTTTAATCGGTATTTTGTGGAAGCAGGTATAACGCAGGCCTAAATCAGTATTTTGTGGAAGAAGGTTTATGAAACCCCATAATCAGTATATTGAACCCCTTAACCCCTTCAAGACACAGCCTTATTTCACCTTAAGGACCAGGTCATTTTTTGCAAATCTGACCAGTGTCACTTTAAGTGCTGATAACTTTAAAACGCTTTGACTTATCCAGGCCGTTCTGAGATTGTTTTTTCGTCACATATTGTACTTCATGACACTGGAAAAATTAAGTCCCAAAATTAATTTTTTTTGCATAAAAAAATACCAAATTTACCCCAAATTTGGAAAAATTTGCAAATTTCAAAGTTTCAATTTCTCTACTTCTGTAATACATAGTAATACCCCCAAAAATTGTGATGACTTTACATTCCCCATATGTGTACTTCATGTTTGAATTATTTTGGGAATGATATTTTATTTTTTGGGGATGTTACAAGGCTTAGAAGTTTAGAAGCAAATCTTGAAATTTTTCAGAAATCCAATTTTTAGGGACCACTACAGGTCTGAAGTCACTTTGCGAGGCTTACATAATAGAAACCATCCAAAAATGACCCTATTCTATAAACTACACCCCTCAAGGTATTCAAAACTGATTTTACTAACTTTGTTAACCCTTTAGGTGTTGCACAAGAGTTATTGGCAAATGGGGAATTTTTTTTTGCCTAATTTTCCATTTTAACCAATTTTTTCCACTAACAAAGCAAGGGTTAACATCCAAACAAGACTGTATCTTTTTTGCCCTGACTCTTCCGTTTACATAAACACCCCATATGTGGCTGTAAACTACTGTACGGCCACACAGCGGGGCATAGAGTGAAAGGTGCGCCATATGGTTTTGGGAAGGCAGGTTTTGCTGGACTGGTTTATTTACACCATGTGCCATTTGAAGCCCCCTGATGCACCCCTAGAGTAGAAACTCCCTAAAATTGACCCCATCTAAGAAAGTACACCCCTCAAGGTATTCAAAACTGATTTTTACAAACTTCGTTAACCCTTTAGGTGTTGCACAAGAGTTATTGGCAAATGGGGATGAAATTTGAGAATTTCATTTTTTTGCCTAATTTTCCATTTTAACCCATTTTTTCCAATAACAAAGCAAGGGTTAACAGCCAAACAAGACTGTATCTTTATTGCCCTGACTCTGCCGTTTACAGAAACACCCCATATGTGGCCGTAATTTACTGTACGGCCACACAGCGGGGCGTAGAGTGAAAGGTGCGCCGTATGGTTTTTGGAAGCCAGATTTTGCTGGACAGTTTTTTTGACACCATGTCCCATTTGAAGCCCCCCTGATGCACCCCTAGAGTAGTAACTCCAAAAAAGTGACCCCATTTTAGAAACTATGGGATAGGGTGGCAGTTTTGTTGGTACTAGTTTAGGGTACATATGATTTTTGGTTGCTCTATATTACACTTTTTGTGCGGCAAGGTAACAAGAAATAGCTTTTTTGGCATCGTTTTTTTTAATTGTTATTTACAACATTAATCTGACAGGTTAGATCATCTGGTAATTTTATAGAGCAGGTTGTCACGGACGCGGCGATACCTAATATGTATAAAAACTTTTTTATTTATGTAAGTTTTACACAATGATTTCATTTTAAAAACAAAACATTTTTTTTGTTTCTCCATAGTCTAAGAGCCATAGTTTTTAAAGTTTTGGGGCGATTATCTTAAGTAGGGTCTCATTTTTTGCGAGATGAGATGATGGTTTGATTGGCACTATGTTAGGGTGCATATGACTTTTTGATCGCTTGCTATTACACTTTTTGTGACGTAAGATGACAAAAAATTGCTTTTTCTACACCGTTTTTATTTTTATTTTTTTACGGTGGTCACCTGAGGGGTTAGGTCATGTGATATTTTTATAGAGCCGGTCAATACGGACGCGGCAATACCTAATATGTATACTTTTTTTATTTATATAAGTTTTACACAATGATTTCATTTTTGAAACAAAAAAAATGATGTTTTAGTGTTTCCATAGTCTAAGAGCCATAGTTTTTTCAGTTTTTGGGCGATTATCTAAAGTAGGGTCTCATTTTTGGCGGGATGAGATGACGGTTTGATTGTTACAATTTTGGCGTACATGCGATTTTTTGATCACTTTTATTACCTTTTTTGGAGAAGTAAGGTGGGCAAAATTTCAATTTCATTATAGTTTTTTTTTTTTTTTTATGGCGTTCACCATTCTGGAAAAGTAACATAACCGTTTTATAGATCAGGTCGCTACGGACGCGGCGATACCAAACATGTGTAGGGAATTTTATTTTTCTCGTGTTTAATCAGTGATAAATGTTTTTTTTTATTTTTACTTTTTTTCACTTTTTTTTTTACCCAGACCCACTTGGTTCTTGAAGATCCAGTGGGTCTGATGTCTGCATAATACAGTACAGTACAATATATATTGCACTGTACTATATTTTACTTACACTGAACAGATCTATGCTTTCAGCACAGATCTGTTCAGCACCATGGACAGCAGGACGCCTGAGAAGGCGTCCTGTTGCCATGGGAACCTTCCCCGTCTGCTCAGTTATGGTCAGAACTGCGCAGACGGGGAATGGTAAGGACGGGGCTCTGGGGGGGCTGTCTGGGGGCTCTCTCCCTCTCCCATCGGGGGGCTGCAAAGGTACAGCAGCCCTCCCATGGGAGAGGGAGGGAGCACCCTGAGCGGCTCACCGATGTCAGCCGTTTATACCAGGGTGTCAGCAATGTGCTGGCACCCTGGTATAACCCACTAGACGCCAACGATTATTATAATGGGAGGCGGGCGGGGGATCGCGATCCCGCCTGCCGCACCGCCCGCCTCCCGCAACTGCTGCACCGCCCCGCACCGCCCACAAACCGCCCCCCTGCACCCCGCCACATAAATGAATTCAGGGGTGCAGGGGGGCAATATTTAGGTTTCTGATCCCTGCGGTCAGGGACCGCAGGGATCAGAAACTACATAAAGCGATCGCATATAGGGGGGGTGCCGAAACTACCCGATCGCCGATACGGGGGGTCACAGGACTCCCCTCGGCATTGAGCCTGAGTGCCTGGCTGTGTGTAACAGCCGGCACTCAGCGCTGTCACCATGTCTGCAGACATGGTGACAGTTAAATGCGATGAGGAGTATACTAGTCATGGAGCGCTAAGTAGCAGTGCTCCATGACTAGTATACATATGTCAGGTACAGTATATTGTCACACTCTCCTTCTCTGATCGCTTCCCTGACAGGAATGGGGACGATCAGAGAAGGAGAGGCACACAGTCCCTCCCTAACCCCCCCCTTACCTGCCCCGATGCGCTGCGATTGGTCCCTCTGCAGTATTGGACCAATCACAGCGATCGTGGGCGGGTCAGGGGTCTAATACAACTCCTTCCGGCTTCTCTGGTTGCCTAGCAACCCCAGCACGCCGGCTTCACTGAATCTTCAGCGCTTCGGTCCCTGCGCTGACAGTGAAAGCCGATCACGTACATGCACGTGGGGATGCGGTGAGGCACCACATTCCCCCACGTACATGTACGTGATGTTGCGTGAAGGGGTTAATCAGTATTTTGTGGAAGCAAGTATTTTGCAGGCCTCAATCAATTTTTAATGGCAACAGGTATATTAAACCCCTTAATCAGTATTTTGTAGAAGCAGGTATATCGCATTTCTCAATCAGTATTTTGTGAAAACAGGTATATAGAACCCCTGAATCAATATTTGGTGGAAGCAGGTATATCGCACCCCTCAATCAATATTTTGTGGAAGTAGGTATATCTCACCCCTCAATCAGTTTTTTGGAGGGCAACAGGTATATCACACCCATTTCAAATAGTTGTTCTAATAGCGCTTGTCCCTCTATATACTTGCAGTATCGCAGCAGAACCGCACACAACTGCTGCACAATACAAATGCACTATATACTTTCTATGTTAGAAAGTATATTATAGGTATATCACACCCCTTAATCAGTTTTTTGGGGGGCAACAGGTATATCACACCCATTGCAAATGGTTGTTCCAATAGCGCTTGTCCATCTATATAGCTGAGGTATCACAGCAGAACCGCACACAACTTGTAACGGTCACGTCCACACACACACAGGGGGAAGGGTAGTGACCACTGCGCTCCACCCTCACCCCTGCTTACTTGCCTCATGAGTCCTAATGACAGGGGACAACTGAATGACAGTCCCTTACTTAGGATATTAGGATATGTGCAGGGAAGACAGACAAGACAAAATACGGAACGTGAACGGACCTAGTCAGAACCAAGAGAGCTACGCAGTACAAAGGGTTAAGCAAAGAATGGTCAGGAGAAGCCGGGGTCAAAAACCAGGAGAGTAGAGAAGTACCAGAGGAGTCCGCAAAGAGTAGTCAGGTGGGAGCCGAGGTCACAATACCAGGAGGGATGCGCAGTACAGGAAGAGCAGGCAAAGGATCGTCAGGGAACAGGATCAGGTGAGTATTCAGTAGTCCAACAAATAACCAGGAACCTAAAATTAACAGGGAACCTGTGGCCAGCAGGCTGCCTGTATTTATAGTTGGGTCTGAGGGTCATGTGACGTGGCCAGCGTCACATGACTGACAGACAGACAAGTCGAGCACCGAGTGATCAGCTCGGCGCTCAAGGCAGACCTAGGAGCAGGGAGCCTCCCAGCTAGCAAAGCCGCCCTGGGAACGAGGCCAAACACAGATCCTCGCTCCCGAAGCTAAGCAGCAGGTCTGCGGCTGAGGGAAGACCGAGTGTGCCTTCGGCACCCCGTGACACAACTGCTGCACAATACAAATGTACTACAATACAAATGTACTATATACTTTCTATGTTAGAAAGTACAAACCGGATTCCAAAAAAGTTGGGACACTAAACAAATTGGGAATAAAAACTGAATGCAATGATGTGGAGATGGCAAATGTCAATATTTTATTTGTAATAGAACGTAGATGACAGATCAAACGTTTAATCCAAGTAAATGTATAATTTTAAAGGAAAAATACGTTGATTCAAATTTTCACGGTGTCAACAAATCACCATACTGGATGCCCGTGATCTCCGGGCCCTTAAACGACACTGCACCACAAACAGGAATGCTACTGTAAAGGAAATCACAGAATGGGCTCAGGAATACTTCCAGAAACCATTGTCAGTGAACACAATCCACCGTGCCATCCGCCGTTGCCAGCTGAAACTCTACAGTGCAAAGAAGAAGCCATTTCTAAGCAAGATCCACAAGCTCAGGCATTTTCACTGGGCCAGGGATCATTTAAAATGGAGTGTGGCAAAATGGAAGACTGTTCTGTGGTCAGACGAGTGACGATTCAAAGTTATTTTTTGGAAATCTGGGACGCCATGTCATCCGGACCAAAGAGGACAAGGACAACCCAAGTTGTTATCAACGCTCAGTTCAGAAGCCTGCATCTCTGATGGTATGGGGTTGCATGAGTGCGTGTGGCATGGGCAGCTTGCATGTCTGGAAAGGCACCATCAATGCAGAAAAATATATTCAGGTTCTAGAACAAAATATGCTCCCATCCAGACGTCATCTCTTTCAGGGAAGACCCTGCATTTTTCAACAAGATAATGCCAGACCACATTCTGCATCAATCACAACATCATGGCTGCGTAGGAGAAGGATCCGGGTACTGAAATGGCCAGTCTGCAGTCCAGATCTTTCACCTATAGAGAACATTTGGCGCATCATAAAGAGGAAGGTGCAACAAAGAAGGCCCGAGACGATTGAACAGTTAGAGGCCTGTATTAGACAAGAATGGGAGAGCATTCCTATTTCTAAACTTGAGAAACTGGTCTCCTCAGTCCCCAGACGTCTGTTGAGTGTTGTAAGAAGAAGGGGAGATGCCACACAGTGGTGAAAATGGCCTTGTCCCAACTTTTTGGGGATTTGTTGACACCATGAAATTCTGATTCAACATATTTTTCCCTTAAAATGGTACATTTTCTCAGTTTAAACTTTTGTTCCGTGATTTATGTTCTATTCTGAATAAAATATTAGAAGTTGGCACCTCCACATCATTGCATTCAGTTTTTATTCACGATTTGTATAGTGTCCCAACTTTTTTGGAATCCGGTTTGTGTATTATAGGTATATCACACCTATACCATTCCTTAAAAGGACTTTTGTATCCCTATTAGCTAGCGTTTGGTGTCCCTAACAGCCTGTCCCTGCTCCACAAAGCAACCTCTCCCTACACTTGAAGAGGGCATTGGCTATTTGCTCGGTCCTCCCAAATTACCTAACACCTTACTCTGAGCCCCTCCCCCCCAATCCCAAAGAAATAAACACACCACACCACTGCTTGGATTTAATCGGCCACAGCAGCCGTTTGAAATAAATACAAATTAAATAACATGAGTTAACCAATGACGAGGGAGGTCCTAGAAGCCCCAATAACTTAATAACACTGGAACACCTACGTCACCATCTTACCCCCAGCCGTTGACCCCAGCTCGGAGGCAGCAACTGATGGACACGTAATTAGTTCCTACCAGCTCCTCAATGAGAGTCCAGCCCCTCCCGCGGGGCCCTTCCATCCTCAGGTACCACCATATTCCTCCACTTCAAGGACCTCCCCCGCCTCCACGACCGCCGCGACACATAAAACAAAAAACACCAACACTTCCCCTACCTCCCCTCCAACAGGGCTGGGTGGGTGGGCGTTTCGGTCCCCTGGCCGCACTGCACACCGTTCCGCCCACTTCCTCCTTCCCTGCTCTGACCGCACCCCCCGCTGCCTCGGCAACTCGCGCCTCCAACCCGATTCCGCCCCGCGCACCTATTAACCCCTACCTCACCTGTCCCTCGCCGCCGCGCCTCTTCATGCGCGTCCTCCCCCACCGCTGCGCTCCTGTCCGGCCTGACTGGCAAAACACTGAATGTAAAATGGCTGCCAGATCAGGTTCTTTTATAGGGTCGAGGTGTGTCCACATGCTGAAACGTCTCAATTGGCTGTCCTGTCCCACCTGATGGATGTGTCATGGGTCAAAGTTTGTCGAAATGCAAAAGTATATGGCGCCGGCGGACATCGCCATATGTTCGCATATTCGGTGAATTGCAAACGCGCAAAGTTCGCCGTGAACCGACCGCCGGGAGAACTGCAAGGCTATATCTAGATACTTACATCTGCACTGAGTCAGTAAGGAGCCGGCTTATGACGTGCGCTTGCGGACATCTATTGCTACAGTCTAGTGGTCCCACAACTGCACTTAGGGCTGATTTACACAATTGTGCTTTTTTGCATGGCTGGTTTTTAAAAGATTAAAGGCTACAGTGCATTATTTCTAAAGAACAACTATAAAGTTTGATACACATAACTGTGCTCGGTCTGGGAAACACAGTCCATGTGTAAGATGCATCTTTTGGGCTGACCGCAGTTCTCCTGACCTGACTACATCATAGTGATAGTCATAAATCACTATGATGCAGTCAGGTCAGGAGTGCTGCGGTCGGCCCAGGAGATGCATCTGACACGAGGTCTGTGTTTCCCAGACCGAGCACAGTTATGTGTATCAGCCTTTATAGTTGTTCTTTAGAAACAATGCACTGTAGCCTCTTATCTTTTATTAACCAGCCATACAAATAAGATAAAGATTGTGCACAATGGAGCTGATTCGTTGTTCCTGGTTGCATGGGAGGAGGGAGTTGCGAAGAAATGTGTTTGTGCGGGGGAAGGGGGGGGGCATACAAAAATTTGCTGTGGGGCCCTGTCATTTATAGCTACGCCCCTGCATAGGAGATCCATGTTTTAGGCTGGAATAACCCTTTAAACCACTCATGACATTGGGTATACATGTACACCAGATGCCACATCTTTATAGAATGCTTCTGCTTAGCACCTGAGTGGGAGCCACAGCTGCCGTGTGTCTGTTGTTTTACACAGGAGACAACTGGTGGCAGAGTCACCAATTACGAACATTTAACCCCTCAAATGTCAGGGTCAATTGATGCCTCTAAGTGGTCTTTTCCCGGGAGTCCTGAGGTAGCCATCTAGCCACAGTGGTGGCCTCAGGCTTTTAAGATCTCTGAGGTCTGTCACAGGGCAGTTCCTATAAAGCTTTGCCTGTGGCAGGTCTTGATAGGAATGGACTGATTGTATCATAGACTGCAATTGCAAATCATTGCAGTTATGGGAGAACCGATCAGACGATTACAAGTTCAAGTCCCAAGGGGACCAAAAATATTTGTGGAGATAAAGTTTTTTTTAAAGTACGGTATGTTAAAATTCTAATCACCCCTTTCCCTAATTTAAAAATAAAATAAACAATAAAAAAGGAAATGTCTTTGGCATCACCACTCCTTAAAATTCTTAAACTAGCAGAACGTAAATATATTTATCTCTTACGATGAACAGTACAATGGAAAAAAAATCAAAATGGTTTATTCAACATTTTTGGGTTGCTTCACCTTCTCAAAAATTGAATAAAAAGTAATCAAAAAAACATTCACACCCCTAAATGGTATCAATGAAAAGTACAGATCAACCTGCAAAATAAATGAGCTCTCACATAGCTCTGTAGATGTAAATATAAAGTTATGGGGGGTCAGAATATGGCGATGCAAAGAACAAAATGTTTATACCATTTCTGCCTGCATGCAGAACTTTTTTTTTTCCGTCTTAAAAAAGCAGAGCTCAAATGAAAATGGCTCAAATGGATGCCAAATGTGCATAAGGGCGGGTTTACATCACCGTTATGGATTCCGTTTTAGTTTTCCGTTATAACATGTTTATAACGGAAAATAACGGAATCCATAAGACGGAAGTTAAAATGAAAGCCTTTAAGAGGCATTCCGTTTTGATCTATCATAATAGAAGTCTATGGGACTCACAACGGATCCGTCTGGTTGCAAGACGGAAAACAAAGTACTGTCAACAGGACTTTTTTTTCGTTCTGCATAACGGGAACCAGACGGATGCGTAATGATTGCCCATAGACTTCCATTATAACGGAAAGCAAAATTGAATGCCTTTT